>NW_024544891.1:0-222937 GCF_018167655.1 Microtus oregoni | reverse complement strand
GGCTGGGTGCTCAGTATCAGGGTGCTGGGTGCTCAGTACTCAGGTGCTCGGTGCTCAGTACTCAGGGTGCTGGGTGCTCAGTGCCCAGGGTGCTGGGTGCTCAGTACTCAGGGTGCTGGGTGCTCAGTTCTCAGGGTGCTGGGTGCTCAGTGCTCAGGTGCTGGGTGCTCAGTACTCAGGGTGCTGGGTGCTCAGTGCTCGGGTGCTGGGTGCTCAGTGCTCGGGGTGATCAGTGCTCAGTACTCAGGGTGCTGGGTGCTCAGTGCTCTGGGTGCTGGGTGCTCAGTCCTCAGGGTGCTCAGTAATCAGGGTGCTGGGTGCTCAGTGCTCAGTACTCCAGGGTGCTGGGTGCTCAGTGCTCGGGGTGCTGGGTGCTCAGTACTCAGGGTGCTGGGTGCTCAGTACTCGGGGTGCTGGGTGCTCAGTACTCAGGGTGCTGGGTGCTCAGTGCTCGGTGTGCTTTGTGCTCAGTGCTCAGGGTGATCAGTGCTCAGTGCTCAGGGTGCTGGGTGCTCAGTCCTCAGGGTGCTCAGTGCTCAGGGTGCTTGGAGCTCAGTACTCAGGGTGCTGGGTGCTCAGGGCTCAGGGTGCTGGGTGCTCAGTGCTCAGGGTGCTGGGTGCTCAGTACTCAGGGTGCTCAGTGCTCAGTACTCCTGGTGCTTGGTGCTCAGTACTCAGGGTGCTCCAGTGCTCAGTACTCGGGGTGCTGGGTGCTCAGTGCTCAGGGTGATCAGTGCTCAGTGCTCGCGGGTGCTGGGTGCTCAGTGCTCGGGGCGCTGGGTGCTCAGTGCTCGCGGTGCTGGGTGCTCAGTACTCGGGGTGCTGGGTGCTCAGTGCTCAGGGTGCTCAGTGCTTTGTACTCAGTGCGCAGGGTGGTCAGTGCTCAGTGCTCAGGGTGCTGGGTGTTCAGTACTCCAGGGTGCTGGGTGCTCAGTACTCAGGGTGCTGGGTGCTCAGTGCTCAGGGTGCTGGGTGCTCAGTACTCTGGGTGTTGGGTGCTCAGGACTCAGGTGCTGGGTGCTCAGTGCTCGGGGGTGCTGGGTGCTCAGTGCTCAGGGTGCTGGGTGCTCAGTGCTCAGGGTGCTGGGTGCTCAGTACTCAGGGTGCTGGGTGCTTAGTGCTCGAGGTGCTCCGTGCTCAGGGTGCTGGGTGCTCAGTGCTCAGGGAGCTGGGTGCTCAGTGCTCGGGGAGCTGGGTGCTGAGTGCTCAGGGAGCAGGGTGCTCAGTGCTCGGGGAGCTGGGTGCTGAGTGCTCAGGGAGCTGGGTGCTCAGTTCTCGGGGGGCTCGGTGCTCAGTGCTCAGGGTCCTGGGTGCTCAGTACTCAGGGTGCTGGGTGCTTAGTACTCAGGGTGCTCAGTGCTCAGTACACAGGCTGCTGGGTGCTCAGTGCTCGGGGTGCTGGGTGCTCAGTGCTCAGCGTGCTGGGTGCTCAGTGATCGGGGTGCTGGGTGCTCAGTACTCAGGGTGATCATTGCTCGGGGAGCTCGGTGCTCAGTACTAAACGTGCGGGGTGCTCAGTACTCAGTGCTCGGGCTCCTGGGTGCTCAGTACTCAGGGTGCTGGGTGCTCAGTGCTCAGGGTGCTGGGTGCTCAGTGCTCAGGGTGCTGGGTGCTCAGTCCTCAGGGTGCTGGGTGCTCAGTACTCAGGGTGCTCGGTGCTCAGTACTCAGGGTGCTGGGTGCTCAGTGCTCAGGGTGCTGGGTGCTCAGTCCTCAGGGTGCTCAGTAATCAGGGTGCTGGGTGCTCAGTGCTCAGTACTCAGGGTGCTCAGTACTCAGGGTGCTGCGTGCTCCAGTGCTCGGGGTGCTGGGTGCTCAGTACTCAGGGTGCTGGGTGCTCAGTACTCGAGTAGCTGGGTGCTCAGTACTCAGGGTGCTGGTGCTCAGTGCTCGGTGTGCTTTGTGCTCAGTGCTCAGGGTGATCAGTGCTCAGCGCTCAGGGTGCTGGGTGCTCAGTCCTCAGGGTGCTCAGTGCTCAGGGTGCTGGGTGCTCAGTGCTCGGGTGCTGGGTGCTCAGTGCTCAGGGTGATCGGTGCTCAGTACTCAGGGTGTTGGGTGCTCAGTGCTCAGGGTGCTGGGTGCTCAGTTCTCAGGGTGCTGGGTGCTCAGTGCTCAGGGTGCTGGGTGCTCAGTACTCAGGGTGCTGGGTGCTCAGTGCTCGGGGTGCTGGGTGCTCAGTGCTCAGGGTGATCAGTGCTCAGTACTCAGGGTGTTGGGTGCTCAGTGCTCAGGGTGCTGGGTGCTCAGTATTCGAGGTGCTGGGTGCTCAGTACTCAGGGTGCTGGGTGCTCAGTGCTCGGTGTGCTTTTGTGCTCAGTGCTCAGGGTGATCAGTGCTCAGTGCTCAGGGTGCTGGGTGCTCAGTCCTCAGGGTGCTCAGTGCTCAGGGTGCTGGTGCCCAGTGCTCGGGGTGCTGGGTGCTCAGTGCTCAGGGTGATCGGTGCTCAGTACTCAGGGTGTTGGGTGCTCAGTGCTCAGGGTGCTGGGTGCTCAGTCCTCAGGGTGCTCAGTGCTCAGGGTGCTGGGTGCTCAGTGCTCGGGGTGCTCGGCTGCTCAGTACTCAGGGTGCTGGGTGCTCAGTACTCAGGGTGCTGGTTGCTCATTACTCAGGGTGCTTGGTGCTCAGTACTCAGGGTGCTGGGTGCTCAGTGCTCAGGGTGCTGGGTGCTCAGTACTCAGGGTGCTGGGTGATCAGTGCTCGGGGTGCTATGTGCTCAGTGCTCAGGGGTGCTGGGTGCTCAGTGCTCAGGGTGCTGGTGCTCAGTACTCAGGGTGCTGGGTGCTCAGTGCTCCGGTGTGCTCGGTGCTCAGTACACAAGGTGCTGGGTGCTCAGTGCTCAGGTTGCTGGGTGCTCAGTCCTCGGGTGCTCCGTGCTCAGTGATCAGGGTGCTGGGTGCTCAGTACTCAGGGTGCTCGGTGCTCAGTACTCAGGGTTCTCAGTGCTCAGTACTCAGGGTGCTGGGTACTCAGTGCTCAGCGTGCTGGGTGCTCAGTACTCAGGGTGCTCAGTGCTCAGGGTGCTTGGTGCTCAGTGCTCAGTACTCAGGGTGCTCAGTACTCAGGGTGCTGGGTGCTCAGTGCTCGGGGTGCTGGGTGCTCAGTACTCAGGGTGCTGGGCGCTCAGTGCTCAGGGTGCTGGGTGCTCAGTCCTCAGGGTGCTCAGTGCTCAGGGTGCTGGGTGCTCAGTGCTAGCGGTGCTTGGTGCTCAGTACTCAGGGTGCTGGGTGCTCAGTACTCAGGGTGCTGGGTGCTCAGTGCTCAGGGTGCTGGGTGCTCAGTGCTCAGGGTGCTGGGTGCTCAGTGCTCGGGTGCTGGGTGCTCAGTGCTCGGGGTGCTGGGTGCTCAGTGCTCAGGGTGCTGGGTGCTCAGTACTCAGGGTGCTGGTGATCAGTGCTCGGGGTGCTGGGTGCTCAGTGCTCAGGGTGCTGGGTGCTCAGTGCTCAGTGCTCATGGTGCTGGTTGCTCAGTACTCAGGGTTCTGGGTGCTCAGTACTCAGGGTGCTGGGTGCTCAGTGCTCAGGGTGCTGGGTGCTCAGTACTCAGGGTGCTGGGTGATCAGTGCTCGGGGTGCTGGGTGCTCAGTGCTCAGGTTGGTGGGTGCTCAGTGCTCAGGGTGCTGGGTGCTCAGTAGTCAGGGTGCTGGGTGCTCAGTGCTCGGGGTGCTCGGTGCTCAGTACTCAAGGTGCTGTGTGCTCAGTGCTCAGGGTGCTGGGTGCTCAGTCCTCGGGGTGCTCCGTGCTCAGTGATCAGGGTGCTGGGTGCTCAGTACTCAGGGTGCTCGGTGCTCAGTACTCAGGGTGCTCAGTGCTCAGTACTCATGGTGCTGGGTACTCACTGCTCAGGGTGCAGGGTGCTCAGTACTCAGGGTGCTCAGTGCTCAGTACTCGGGGTGCTTGGTGCTCAGTACTCAGGGTGCTCAGTGCTCAGTACTCTTGGTGCTGGGTGCTCAGTGCTCAGGGTGCTCAGTGCTCAGTGCTCGGGGTGCTGGGTGCTCAATGCTCGGGGCGCTGGGTGCTCAGTGCTCGGGGTGCTGGGTGCTCAGTACTCGGGGTGCTGGGTGCTCAGTGCTCAGGTTGCTCAGTGCTCAGTACTCAGTGCTCAGGGTGCTCAGTGCTCAGTGCTCAGGGTGCTGGGTTTTCAGTACTCAGGGTGCTGGGTGCTCAGTGCTCAGGGTGCTGGGTGCTCAGTACTCTGGGTGTTGGGTGCTCAGTACTCAGGGTGCTGGGTGCTCAGTGCTCGGGGTGCTGGGTGCTCAGTGCTCAGGGTGCTGGGTGCTCAGTGCTCATGGTGCTGGGTGCTCAGTACTCAGGGTGCTGGGTGCTCAGTGCTCGAGGTGCTTGGTGCTCAATACTCAAGGTGCTGGGTGCTCAGTTCTCAGGGTGCTGGGTGCTCAGTCCTCGGGGTGCTCCGTGCTCAGGGTGCTGGGTGCTCAGTGCTTGGGGTGCTCGGTGCTCAGTACTCAGGGTGCTGAGTGCTCAGTACTCAGGGTGCCGGGTGCTCAGTACTCAGGGTGCTGGGTGCTCAGTGCTCGGGGTGCTGGGTGTTCAGTGCTCAGGGTGCTCAGTGCTCAGTACTCAGGGTGCTGGGTGCTCAGTACTCGGGGTGCTGGGTGCTCAGTGCTCAGGGTGCTCGGTGCTCAGTACTAAGGGTGCTCAGTGCTCGGTACTCAGGGTGCTCAGTGCTCAGTGCTTGGGGTGCTGGGTGCTCAGTGCTCGGGGTGCTGGGTGCTCAGTACTCAGGGTGCTGGGTGCTCAGTGCTCAGTACTCAGCATGCTGTGTGCTCAGTGCTCGGGGTGCTGGGTGCTCAGTGCTCAGGGTGCTGGGTGCTCAGTACTCAGGGTGCTGGGTGCTCAGTGCTCGTGGTGCTGGGTCCTCAGTGCTCAGGGTGCTGGGTCCTCAGTGCTCAGGGTGCTGGGTGCTCAGTGCTCAGGGTGCTGGGTGCTCAGTGCTCAGGGTGCTCAGTGCTCAGTACTCAGGGTGCTCGGTGCTCACTGCACAGGGTGCTCAGTGCTCAGTGCTCGGGGTGCTGGGTGCTCAGTGCTCGGGGTGCTGGGTGCTCAGTGTTCAGGGTGCTGGTTGCTCAGTACTCAGTGTGCTCAGTGCTCAGGGTGCTGGGTGCTCAGAACTCAGGGTGCTGGGTGCTCAGTACTCAGGGTGCTGGGTGCTCAGTACTCAGGGTGCTTGGTGCTCAGTACTCAAGGTGCTGGGTGCTCAGTGCTCAGGGTGCTCGGTGCTCAGTACTCATGGTGCTGGGTGCTCATTCTCGGAGTGCTGGGTGCTCAGTACTCAGGTTGCTCAGTACTCTGGGTACTCGGTGCTCATTACTCATGGTGCTGGGTGCTCAGTACTCAGGGTGCTTGGTGCTCAGTTCTCAGGGTGCTCGGTGCTCAGTACTCAGGGTGCTCAGTGTTTGGGGTGCTGGGTGCTCAGTGCTCAGGGTGCTGGGTGCTCAGTGCTCAGGGTGCTGGGTGCTCAGTACTCAGTGCTCAGGATGCTGGGTGCTCAGTGCTCATGGTGCTGGGTGCTCAGTGCTCAGGGTGCTCAGTGCTCAGTACTCAGGGTGCTGGGTGCTCAGTGCTCGGGGTGCCCGGTGCTCAAGGCTCGGGGTGCTCGGTGCTCAGTTCTCAGGGTGCTGGGTGCTCAGTACTCAAGGTGCTGGGTGCTCAGTGCTGGGTGCTCAGTGCTCCGGGTGCTGGGTGCTCAGTGCTCGGGGTGCTGGGTGCTCAGTACACAGGGTGCTCGGTGCTCAGTACTCAGGGTGCTGGGTGCTCAGTGCTCGGGGTGCTGGGTGGTCAGTACTCAGGGTGCTGGGTGCTCAGTGCTCGGGGTGCTCAGTGCTCAGTACGTTGGGTGCTCAGTACTCAGGGTGCTGGGCGCTCAGTGCTCAGGGTGCTGGGTGCTCAGTGCTCAGGGTGCTGGGTGCTCAGTAATCAGGGTGCTGGGTGCTCAGTGCTCAGGGTGTTGGGTTCTCAGTGCTCAGGGTGCTGGGTGCTCAGTGCTCTGGGTGCTTGGTGCTCAGTACTCAGGGTGCTGGGTGCTCAGTGCTCAGGGTGCTGGGTGCTCACTGCTCAGGGTGCTCAGTGCTCAGTACTCAGGGTGCTCGGTGCTCAGTGCACAGGGTGCTCAGTGCTCAGTGCTCGGGGTGCTGGGTGCTCAGTACTCAGGGTGCTCGGTGCTCAGTACTCAGGGTTCTCAGTGCTCAGTACTCAGGGTGCTGGGTACTCAGTGCTCAGCGTGCTGGGTGCTCAGTACTCAGGGTGCTCAGTGCTCAGGGTGCTTGGTGCTCAGTGCTCAGTACTCAGGGTGCTCAGTACTCAGGGTGCTGGGGGCTCAGTGCTCGGGGTACTGGGTGCTCAGTACTCAGGGTGCTGGGCGCTCAGTGCTCAGGGTGCTGGGTGCTCAGTCCTCAGGGTGCTCAGTGCTCAGGGTGCTGGGTGCTCAGTGCTAGCGGTGCTCGGTGCTCAGTTTTCATGGTGCTGGGTGCTCAGTACTCAGGGTGCTGGGTGCTCAGTGCTCAGGGTGCTGGGTGCTCAGTGCTCAGGGTGCTGGGTGCTCAGTGCTCGGGGTGCTGGGTGCTCAGTGCTCGGGGTGCTGGGTGCTCAGTGCTCAGGGTGCTGGGTCCTCAGTACTCAGGGTGCTGGGTGATCAGTGCTCGGGGTGCTGGGTGCTCAGTGCTCAGGGTGCTGGGTGCTCAGTGCTCAGTGCTCAGGGTGCTGGTTGCTCAGTACTCAGGGTTCTGGGTGCTCAGTACTCAGGGTGCTGGGTGCTCAGTGCTCAGGGTGCTGGGTGCTCAGTACTCAGGGTGCTGGGTGATCAGTGCTCGGGGTGCTGGGTGCTCAGTGCTCAGGTTGGTGGGTGCTCAGTGCTCAGGGTGCTGGGTGCTCAGTAGTCAGGGTGTTGGGTGCTCAGTGCTCGGGGTGCTCGGTGCTCAGTACTCAAGGTGCTGTGTGCTCAGTGCTCAGGGTGCTGGGTGCTCAGTCCTCGGGGTGCTCAGTGCTCAGGGTGCTGGGTGCTCAGTGCTAGCGGTGCTCGGTGCTCAGTACTCAGGGTGCTGGGTGCTCAGTACTCAGGGTGCTGGGTGCTCAGTGCTCAGGGTGCTGGGTGCTCAGTGCTCAGGGTGCTGGGTGCTCAGTGCTCGGGGTGCTGGGTGCTCAGTGCTCGGGGTGCTGGGTGCTCAGTGCTCAGGGTGCTGGGTGCTCAGTACTTAGGGTGCTGGGTGATCAGTGCTCGGGGTGCTGGGTGCTCAGTGCTCAGGGTGCTGGGTGCTCAGTGCTCAGTGCTCAGGGTGCTGGTTGCTCAGTACTCAGGGTTCTGGGTGCTCAGTACTCAGGGTGCTGGGTGCTCAGTGCTCAGGGTGCTGGGTGCTCAGTACTCAGGGTGCTGGGTGATCAGTGCTCGGGGTGCTGGGTGCTCAGTGCTCAGGTTGGTGGGTGCTCAGTGCTCAGGGTGCTGGGTGCTCAGTAGTCAGGGTGCTGGGTGCTCAGTGCTCGGGGTGCTCGGTGCTCAGTACTCAAGGTGCTGTGTGCTCAGTGCTCAGGGTGCTGGGTGCTCAGTCCTCGGGGTGCTCCGTGCTCAGTGATCAGGGTGCTGGGTGCTCAGTACTCAGGGTGCTCGGTGCTCAGTACTCAGGGTGCTCAGTGCTCAGTACTCATGGTGCTGGGTACTCACTGCTCAGGGTGCAGGGTGCTCAGTACTCAGGGTGCTCAGTGCTCAGTACTCGGGGTGCTTGGTGCTCAGTACTCAGGGTGCTCAGTGCTCAGTACTCTTGGTGCTGGGTGCTCAGTGCTCAGGGTGCTCAGTGCTCAGTGCTCGGGGTGCTGGGTGCTCAATGCTCGGGGCGCTGGGTGCTCAGTGCTCGGGGTGCTGGGTGCTCAGTACTCGGGGTGCTGGGTGCTCAGTGCTCAGGTTGCTCAGTGCTCAGTACTCAGTGCTCAGGGTGCTCAGTGCTCAGTGCTCAGGGTGCTGGGTTTTCAGTACTCAGGGTGCTGGGTGCTCAGTGCTCAGGGTGCTGGGTGCTCAGTACTCTGGGTGTTGGGTGCTCAGTACTCAGGGTGCTGGGTGCTCAGTGCTCGGGGTGCTGGGTGCTCAGTGCTCAGGGTGCTGGGTGCTCAGTGCTCATGGTGCTGGGTGCTCAGTACTCAGGGTGCTGGGTGCTCAGTGCTCGAGGTGCTCGGTGCTCAATACTCAAGGTGCTGGGTGCTCAGTTCTCAGGGTGCTGGGTGCTCAGTCCTCGGGGTGCTCCGTGCTCAGGGTGCTGGGTGCTCAGTGCTTGGGGTGCTCGGTGCTCAGTACTCAGGGTGCTGAGTGCTCAGTACTCAGGGTGCCTGGTGCTCAGTACTCAGGGTGCTGGGTGCTCAGTGCTCGGGGTGCTGGGTGCTCAGTGCTCAGGGTGCTCAGTGCTCAGTACTCAAGGTGCTGGGTGCTCAGTGCTCGGTACTCAGGGTGCTCAGTGCTCAGTGCTTGGGGTGCTGGGTGCTCAGTGCTCGGGGTGCTGGGTGCTCAGTACTCAGGGTGCTGGGTGCTCAGTGCTCAGTACTCAGCGTGCTGTGTGCTCAGTGCTCGGGGTGCTGGGTGCTCAGTGCTCAGGGTGCTGGGTGCTCAGTACTCAGGGTGCTGGGTGCTCAGTGCTCGTGGTGCTGGGTCCTCAGTGCTCAGGGTGCTGGGTCCTCAGTGCTCAGGGTGCTGGGTGCTCAGTGCTCAGGGTGCTGGGTGCTCAGTGCTCAGGGTGCTCAGTGCTCAGTACTCAGGGTGCTCGGTGCTCACTGCACAGGGTGCTCAGTGCTCAGTGCTCGGGGTGCTGGGTGCTCAGTGCTCGGGGTGCTGGGTGCTCAGTGTTCAGGGTGCTGGTTGCTCAGTACTCAGTGTGCTCAGTGCTCAGGGTGCTGGGTGCTCAGAACTCAGGGTGCTGGGTGCTCAGTACTCAGGGTGCTGGGTGCTCAGTACTCAGGGTGCTTGGTGCTCAGTACTCAAGGTGCTGGGTGCTCAGTGCTCAGGGTGCTCGGTGCTCAGTACTCATGGTGCTGGGTGCTCATTCTCGGAGTGCTGGGTGCTCAGTACTCAGGTTGCTCAGTACTCTGGGTACTCGGTGCTCATTACTCATGGTGCTGGGTGCTCAGTACTCAGGGTGCTTGGTGCTCAGTTCTCAGGGTGCTCGGTGCTCAGTACTCAGGGTGCTCAGTGTTTGGGGTGCTGGGTGCTCAGTGCTCAGGGTGCTGGGTGCTCAGTGCTCAGGGTGCTGGGTGCTCAGTACTCAGTGCTCAGGATGCTGGGTGCTCAGTGCTCATGGTGCTGGGTGCTCAGTGCTCAGGGTGCTCAGTGCTCAGTACTCAGGGTGCTGGGTGCTCAGTGCTCGGGGTGCCCGGTGCTCAATGCTCGGGGTGCTCGGTGCTCAGTTCTCAGGGTGCTGGGTGCTCAGTACTCAAGGTGCTGGGTGCTCAGTGCTGGGTGCTCAGTGCTCCGGGTGCTGGGTGCTCAGTGCTCGGGGTGCTGGTTGCTCAGTACACAGGGTGCTCGGTGCTCAGTACTCAGGGTGCTGGGTGCTCAGTGCTCGGGGTGCTGGGTGGTCAGTACTCAGGGTGCTGGGTGCTCAGTGCTCGGGGTGCTCAGTGCTCAGTACGTTGGGTGCTCAGTACTCAGGGTGCTGGGCGCTCAGTGCTCAGGGTGCTGGGTGCTCAGTGCTCAGGGTGCTGGGTGCTCAGTAATCAGGGTGCTGGGTGCTCAGTGCTCAGGGTGTTGGGTTCTCAGTGCTCAGGGTGCTGGGTGCTCAGTGCTCTGGGTGCTTGGTGCTCAGTACTCAGGGTGCTGGGTGCTCAGTGCTCAGGGTGCTGGGTGCTCACTGCTCAGGGTGCTCAGTGCTCAGTACTCAGGGTGCTCGGTGCTCAGTGCACAGGGTGCTCAGTGCTCAGTGCTCGGGGTGCTGGGTGCTCAGTGTTCGGGGTGCTGGGTGCTCAGAGCTCAGAGTGCTGGGTGCTCAGTACTCAGTGTGCTGGGTGCTCAGTGCTCAGGGTGCTGGGTGCTCAGTACTCAGGGTGCTGGGTGCTCAGTACTCAGGGTGCTGGGTGCTCAGTGCTCAGGGTGCTCAGTGCTCAGTACTCAGGGTGCTGGGTGCTCAGTACTCAGGGTGCTGGGTGCTCAGTGCTCGTTGTGCCCGGTGCTCAGTGCTCGGGGTGCTCGGTGCTCAGTTCTCAGGGTGCTGGGTGCTCAGAACTCAAGGTGCTGGGTGCTCAGTGCTGGGTTCTCAGTGCTCAGTACGTTGGGTGCTCAGTACTCAGTGTGCTGGGTGCTCAGTGCTCGGGGTGCTGGGTGCTCAGTGTTCGGGGTGCTGGGTGCTCAGTGCTCAGAGTGCTGGGTGCTCAGTACTCAGTGTGCTGGGTGCTCAGTGCTCAGGGTGCTGGGTGCTCAGTACTCAGGGTGCTGGGTGCTCAGTACTCAGGGTGCTGGGTGCTCAGTACTCAGGGTGCAGGGTGCTCAGTGCTCTGGGTGCTTGGTGCTCAGTACTCAGGGTGCTGGGTGCTCAGTGCTCAGGGTGCTGGGTGCTCAGTGCTCAGGGTGCTCAGTGCTCAGTACTCAGGGTGCTCGGTGCTCAGTGCACAGGGTGCTCAGTGCTCAGTGCTCGGGGTGCTGGGTGCACGGGGTGCTGGGTGCTCAGTGCTCAGGGTGCTGTGTGCTCAGTACTCAGTGTGCTGGGTCCTCAGTGCTCAGGGTGCTGGGTGCTCAGTACTCAGGGTGCTGGGTACTCAGTGCTCAGGGTGCTCGGTGCTCAGTACTCGGGGTGCTGGGTGCTCATTCTCAGGGTACTGGGTGCTCAGTGCTCGGGGTGCTGGGTGCTCAGTACTCAGGGTGCTGTGTGCTCAGTGCTCAGGTTGCTGGGTGCTCAGTACTCAGGGTGCTTGGTGCTCAGTGCTCAGGGTGCTGGGTGCTCAGTACTCAGGGTGATGTGAGCTCAGTGCTCAGGGTGATCGGTGCTCATTACTCATGGTGCTGGGTGCTCAGTGCTCAGGGTGCTGGGTGCTCAGTGCTCAGGGTGCTGGGTGCTCAGTCCTCGGGGTGCTCCGTACTCAGTGATCAGGGTGCTGGTTGCTCAGTACTCAGGGTGCTCGGTGCTCAGTACTCAGGGTTCTCAGTGCTCAGTACTCAGGGTGCTGGGTACTCATTGCTCAGGGTGCAGGGTGCTCAGTACTCAGGGTGCTCAGTGCTCAGTACTCGGGGTGCTTGGTGCTCAGTACTCAGGGTGCTCAGTGCTCAGTACTCATGGTGCTGGGTGCTCAGTGCTCAGGGTGCTCAGTGCTCAGTGCTCGGGTGCTGGGTGCTCAATGCTCGGGGCGCTAGGTGCTCAGTGCTCGGGGTGCTGGGTGCTCAGTACTCGGGGTGCTGGGTGCTCAGTACTCAGGGTGCTCAGTGCTCAGTACTCATGGTGCTGGGTGCTCAGTGCTCAGGGTGCTCAGTGATCAGTGGTCGGGGTGCTGGGTGCTCAATGCTCGGGGCGCTAGGTGCTCATTCTCAGGGTGCTGGGTGCTCAGTGCTCAGGGTGCTGGGTGCTCAGTACTCAGGGTGCTCAGTGCTCAGGGTGCTGGGTGCTCAGAACTCAGGGTGCTGGGTGCTCAGTACTCAGGGTGCTGGGTGCTCAGTACTCAGGGTTCTTGGTGCTCAGTACTCATGGTGCTGGGTGCTCAGTGCTCAGGGTGCTCGGTTCTCAGTACTCATGGTGCTGGGTGCTCATTCTCAGGGTGCTGGGTGCTCAGTACTCAGGTTGCTCAGTACTCTGGGTACTCGGTGCTCATTACTCATGGTGCTGGGTGCTCAGTACTCAGGGTGTTCGGTGCTCAGTTCTCAGGGTGCTCGGTGCTCAGTTCTCAGGGTGCTCAGTGTTTGGGGTGCTGGGTGCTCAGTGCTCAGGGTGTTGGGTGCTCAGTGCTCAGGGTGCTGGGTGCTCAGTACTCAGTGCTCAGGATGCTGGGTGCTCAGTGCTCATGGTGCTGGGTGCTCAGTGCTCAGGGTGCTCAGTGCTCAGTACTCAGGGTGCTGGGTGCTCAGTACTCAGGGTGCTGGGTGCTCAGTGCTCGGGGTGCCCGGTGCTCAGTGCTCGGGGTGCTCGGTGCTCAGTTCTCAGGGTGCTGGGTGCTCAGTACTCAAGGTGCTGGGTGCTCAGTGCTGGGTGCTCAGTGCTCCGGGTGCTGGGTGCTCAGTGCTCGGGGTGCTGGGTGCTCAGTACACAGGGTGGTCGGTGCTCAGTAC
Source organism: Microtus oregoni (assembly GCF_018167655.1). Classification (NCBI taxonomy): domain Eukaryota; kingdom Metazoa; phylum Chordata; class Mammalia; order Rodentia; family Cricetidae; genus Microtus; species Microtus oregoni. The sequence continues at coordinate 210,704 of NW_024544891.1, read as the reverse complement.
TCAGGGTGCTGGGTGCTCAGTGCTCGGGGTGCTGGGTGGTCTGTACTCAGGGTGCTGGGTGCTCAGTGCTCGGGGTGCTCGGTGCTCAGTACGTTGGGTGCTCAGTACTCAGGGTGCTGGGTGCTCAGTGCTCAGGGTGCTGGGTGCTCAGTGCTCAGGGTGCTGGGTGCTCAGTGCTCAGGGTGCTGGGTGCTCAGTGCTCAGGGTGTTGGGTTCTCAGTGCTCAGGGTGCTGGGTGCTCAGTGCTCTGGGTGCTTGGTGCTCAGTACTCAGGGTGCTGGGTGCTCAGTGCTCAGGGTGCTGGGTGCTCAGTGCTCAGGGTGCTCAGTGCTCAGTACTCAGGGTGCTCGGTGCTCAGTGCACAGGGTGATCAGTGCTCAGTGCTCGGGGTGCTGGGTGCTCAGTGTTCGGGGTGCTGGGTGCTCAGTGCTCAGGGTGCTGGGTGCTCAGTACTCAGTGTGCTGGGTGCTCAGTGCTCAGGGTGCTGGGTGCTCAGTACTCAGGGTGCTGGGTACTCAGTGCTCAGGGTGCTCGGTGCTCAGTACTCGGGGTGCTGGGTGCTCATTCTCAGGGTGCTGGGTGCTCAGTGCTCGGGGTGCTGGGTGCTCAGTACTCAGGGTGCTGGGTGCTCAGTGCTCGGGGTGCTGGGTGCTCAGTACTCAGGGTGCTGGGTGCTCAGTGCTCAGGGTGCTCAGTGCTCAGTACTCAGGGTGCTGGGTGCTCAGTACTCAGGGTGCTGGGTGCTCAGTGCTCGGGGTGCCCGGTGCTCAGTGCTCGGGGTGCTCGGTGCTCAGTTCTCAGGGTGCTGGCTGCTCAGTACTCAAGGTGCTGGGTGCTCAGTGCTGGGTGCTCAGTGCTCCGGGTGCTGGGTGCTCAGTGCTCGGGGTGCTGGGTGCTCAGTACTCAGGGTGCTCGGTGCTCAGTACTCAGGGTGCTGGGTGCTCAGTGCTCGGGGTGCTGGGTGCTCAGTACTCAGGGTGCTGGGTGCTCAGTGCTCGGGGTGCTCGGTGCTCAGTACGTTGGGTGCTCAGTACTCAGGGTGCTGGGTGCTCAGTGCTCAGGGTGCTGGGTGCTCAGTGCTCAGCGTGCTGGGTGCTCAGTGCTCAGGGTGCTGGGTGCTCAGTGCTCAGGGTGCTGGGTTCTCAGTGCTCAGGGTGCTGGGTGCTCAGTGCTCTGGGTGCTGGGTGCTCAGTGCTCAGGGTGCTCAGTGCTCAGTACTCAGGGTGCACGGTGCTCAGAGCACAGGGTGCTCAGTGCTCAGTGCTCGGGGTGCTGGGTGCTCAGTGCTCAGGGTGCTGGGTCCTCAGTGCTCAGGGTGCTGGGTGCTCAGTGCTCAGGGTGCTAAGTGCTCAGTACTCAGGGTGCTCGGTGCTCAGTGCACAGGGTACTCAGTGCTCAGTGCTCGGGGTGCTCGGTGCTCAGTGTTTGGGGTGCTGGGTGCTCAATACTCAGCGTGCTGGGTGCTCAATGCTGGGTGCTCAGTGCTCCGGGTGCTGGGTGATCAGTGCTCTGGGTGCTGGGTGCTCAGTGCTCAGGGTGCTGGTTGCTCAGTACACAGTGTGCTCAGTGCTCAGGGTGCTGGGTGCTCAGAACTCAGGGTGCTGTGTGCTCAGTACTCAGGGTGCTGGGTCCTCAGTACTCACGGTGCTTGGTGCTCAGTACTCATGGTGCTGGGTGCTCAGTGCTCAGGGTGCTGGGTGCTCAGTACTCATGGTGCTGGGTGCTCATTCTCGGGGTGCTGGGTGCTCAGTACTCAGGTTGCTCAGTACTCTGGGTACTCGGTGCTCAGTACTCATGGTGCTGGGTGCTCAGTACTCAAGGTGCTCGGTGCTCAGTTCTCAGGGTGCTCGGTGCTCAGTGTTTGGGGTGCTGGGTGCTCAGTACTCAGCGTGCTGGGTGCTCAGTGCTCAGGGTGCTGGGTGCTCAGGGCTCAGGGTGCTGGGTGCTCAGTACTCAGTGCTCAGGATGCTGGGGGCTCAGTGCTCAGGGTGCTGGGTACTCAGTGCTCAGGGTGCTCAGTGCTCAGTACTCAGGGTGCTGGGTGCTCAGTACTCAGGGTGCTGGGTGCTCAGTGCTCGGTGTACCCGGTGCTCAGTGCTCGGGGTGCTCGGTGCTCAGTTCTCAGGGAGCTGGGTGCTCAGTACTCAGGGTGCTGGGTGCTCAGTGCTGGGTGCTCAGTGCTCCGGGTGCTGGGTGCACAGTGCTCGTGGTGCTGGGTGCTCAGTACTCAGGCTGCTCGGTGCTCAGTACTCAGGGTGCTGGGTGCTCAGTGCTCGGGGTGCTGGGTGCTCAGTACTCAGGGTGCTGGGTGCTCAGTGCTCGGGGTGCTCGGTGCTCAGTACGTTGGGTGCTCAATACTCAGGGTGCTGGGTGCTCAGTGCTCAGGGTGCTGGGTGCTCAGTGCTCAGGGTGCTGGGTGCTCAGTGCTCAGGGTGCTGGGTTCTCAGTGCTCAGGGTGCTGGGTGGACAGTGCTCAGGGTGCTTGGTGCTCAGTACTCAGGGTGCTTGGTGCTCAGTGCTCAGGGTGCTGGGTGCTCAGTGCTCGGTGTGCAGGGTGCTCAGTACTCAGGGTGCTGGTTGCTCAGTACTCGGGGTGCTGGGTGCTCAGTGCTCAGCGTGCTGGGTGCTCAGTACTCAGGGTGCTCGGTGCTCAGTGCTTGGGGTGCTGGGTGCTCAGTACTCAGGGTGCTCGGTGCTCAGTACTCAGGGTTCCCAGTGCTCAGTACACAGGGTGCTGGGTACTCAGTGCTCAGGGTGCTGGGTGCTCAGTACTCAGGGTGCTCAGTGCTCAGTACTCGGGGTGCTTGGTGCTCAGTACTCAGGGTGCTCAGTGCTCAGTACTCAGGGTGCTGGGTTCTCAGTGCTCGGGGCGCTGGGTGCTCAGCGCTCGGGGTGCTGGGTGCTCAGTACTCAGGGTGCTGGGTGCTCAGTGCTCAGCGTGCTAGGTGCTCAGTACTCAGGGTGCTCGGTGCTCAGTGCTTGGGGTGCTGGGTGCTCAGTACTCAGGGTGCTCGCTGCTCAGTACTCAGGGTTCTCAGTGCTCAGTACTCAGGGTGCTGGGTACTCAATGCTCAGGGTGCTGGGTGGTCAGTACTCAGGGTGCTCAGTGCTCAGTACTCGGGGTGCTTGCTGCTCAGTACTCAGGGTGCTCAGTGCTCAGTACTCGGGGTGCTGGGTGCTCAGTGCTCAGGGTGCTCAGTGCTCAGTACTCAGTGCTCAGGGTGCTCAGTGCTCAGTGCTCAGGGTGCTGGGTGTTCAGTACTCAGGGTGCTGGGTGCTCAGTACTCAGGGTGGTGGGTGCTCAGTGCTCAGGGTCCTGGGTGCTCAGTGCTCAGGATGCTGGGTGCTCAGTACTCAGGGTACTGGGTACTCAGTACTCAGGGTGCTCGGTGCTCAGTACTCAGGGTGCTGGGTGCTCAGTGCCCAGGGTGCTGGGTGCTCAGTACTCAGGGTGCTGGGTGCTCAGTACTCAGGGTGCTGGGTGCTCAGTGCTCAGGGTGCTGGGTGCTCAGTACTCAGGGTGCTGGGTGCTCAGAGCTCGGGGTGCTGGGTGCTCAGTGCTCAGGTTGATCGGTGCTCAGTACTCTGGGTGCTGGGTGCTCAGTACACAGGGTGCTGGGTGCTCAGTCCTCAAGGTGCTCAGTACTCAGGGTGCTTGGTGCTCAGTGCTCAGTACTCAGGGTGCTCAGTACTCAGGGTGCTGGGTGCTCAGTGCTCAGGGTGCTGGGTGCTCAGTGCTCAGGGTGCTGGGTGCTCAGTCCTCAGGGTGCTCAGTGCTCAGGGTGCTGGGTGCTTAGTGCTCGCGGTGCTCGGTGCTCAGAACTCAGGGTGCTGGGTGCTCAGTACTCAGGGTCCTGGTTGCTCAGTGCTCAGGATGCTGGGTGCTCAGTGCTCATGGTGCTGGGTGCTCAGTGCTCAGGGTGCTCAGTGCTCAGTACTCAGGGTGCTGGGTGCTCAGTACTCAGGGTGCTGGGTGCTCAGTGCTCGGGGTGCCCGGTGCTCAGTGCTCGGGGTGCTCGGTGCTCAGTTCTCAGGGTGCTGGGTGCTCAGTACTCAAGGTGCTGGGTGCTCAGTGCTGGGTGCTCAGTGCTCCGGGTGCTGGGTGCTCAGTGCTCGGGGTGCTGGGTGCTCAGTACACATGGTGGTCGGTGCTCAGTACTCAGGGTGCTGGGTGCTCAGTGCTCGGGGTGCTGGGTGGTCTGTACTCAGGGTGCTGGGTGCTCAGTGCTCGGGGTGCTCGGTGCTCAGTACGTTGGGTGCTCAGTACTCAGGGTGCTGGGTGCACAGTGCTCAGGGTGCTGGGTGCTCAGTGCTCAGGGTGCTGGGTGCTCAGTGCTCAGGGTGCTGGGTGCTCAGTGCTCAGGGTGTTGGGTTCTCAGTGCTCAGGGTGCTGCGTGCTCAGTGCTCTGTGTGCTTGGTGCTCAGTACTCAGGGTGCTGGGTGCTCAGTGCTCAGGGTGCTGGCTGCTCAGTGCTCAGGCTGCTCAGTGCTCAGTACTCAGGGTGCTCGGTGCTCAGTGCACAGGGTGCTCAGTGCTCAGTGCTCGGGGTGCTGGGTGCTCAGTGTTCGGGGTGCTGGGTGCTCAGTGCTCAGGGTGCTGGGTGCTCAGTACTCAGTGTGCTCGGTGCTCAGTGCTCAGGGTGCTGGGTGCTCAGTACTCAGGGTGCTGGGTACTCAGTGCTCAGGGTGCTCGGTGCTCAGTACTCGGGGTGCTGGGTGCTCATTCTCAGGGTGCTGGGGGCTCAGTGCTCGGGGTGCTGGGTGCTCAGTACTCAGGGTGCTGGGTGCTCAGTGCTCAGGGTGCTGGGTGCTCAGGACTCAGGTGCTGGGTGCTCAGTGCTCAGGGTGCTCAGTGCTCAGTACTCAGGGTGCTGGGAGCTCAGTACTCAGGGTGCTGGGTGCTCAGTGCTCGGGGTGCCCGGTGCTCAGTGCTCGGGGTGCTCGGTGCTCAGTTCTCAGGGTGCTGGCTGCTCAGTACTCAAGGTGCTGGGTGCTCAGTGCTGGGTGCTCAGTGCTCCGGGTGCTGGGTGCTCAGTGCTCGGGGTGCTGGGTGCTCAGTACTCAGGGTGCTCGGTGCTCAGTACTCAGGGTGCTGGGTGCTCAGTGCTCGGGGTGCTGGGTGCTCAGTACTCAGGGTGCTGGGTGCTCAGTGCTCGGGGTGCTCGGTGCTCAGTACGTTGGGTGCTCAGTACTCAGGGTGCTGGGTGCTCAGTGCTCAGGGTGCTGGGTGCTCAGTGCTCAGGGTGCTGGGTGCTCAGTGCTCAGGGTGCTGGGTGCTCAGTGCTCAGGGTGCTGGGTCCTCAGTGCTCAGGGTGCTCGGTGCTCAGTGCTCAGGGTGCTAAGTGCTCAGTACTCAGGGTGCTCGGTGCTCAGTGCACAGGGTACTCAGTGCTCAGTGCTCGGCGTGCTGGGTGCTCAGTGCTCGGGGTGCTGGGTGCTCAGTGCTCATGGTGCTGTTTGCTCAGTACTCAGTGTGCTCAGTGCTCAGGGTGCTGGGTGCTCAGAAGTCAGGGTGCTGGGTGCTCAGTTCTCAGGGTGCTGGGTGCTCAGTACTCAGGGTGCTTGGTGCTCAGTACTCATGGTGCTGGGTGCTCAGTGCTCATGGTGCTGGGTGCTCAGTGCTCAGGGTGCTCAGTGCTCAGTACTCAGGGTGCTGGGTGCTCAGTACTCAGGGTGCTGGGTGCTCAGTGCTCGGGGTGCCCGGTGCTCAGTGCTCGGGGTGCTCGGTGCTCAGTTCTCAGGGTGCTGGGTGCTCAGTACTCAAGGTGCTGGGTGCTCAGTGCTGGGTGCTCAGTGCTCCGGGTGCTGGGTGCTCAGTGCTCGGGGTGCTGGGTGCTCAGTACACATGGTGGTCGGTGCTCAGTACTCAGGGTGCTGGGTGCTCAGTGCTCGGGGTGCTGGGTGGTCTGTACTCAGGGTGCTGGGTGCTCAGTGCTCGGGGTGCTCGGTGCTCAGTACGTTGGGTGCTCAGTACTCAGGGTGCTGGGTGCACAGTGCTCAGGGTGCTGGGTGCTCAGTGCTCAGGGTGCTGGGTGCTCAGTGCTCAGGGTGCTGGGTGCTCAGTGCTCAGGGTGTTGGGTTCTCAGTGCTCAGGGTGCTGCGTGCTCAGTGCTCTGTGTGCTTGGTGCTCAGTACTCAGGGTGCTGGGTGCTCAGTGCTCAGGGTGCTGGCTGCTCAGTGCTCAGGCTGCTCAGTGCTCAGTACTCAGGGTGCTCGGTGCTCAGTGCACAGGGTGCTCAGTGCTCAGTGCTCGGGGTGCTGGGTGCTCAGTGTTCGGGGTGCTGGGTGCTCAGTGCTCAGGGTGCTGGGTGCTCAGTACTCAGTGTGCTCGGTGCTCAGTGCTCAGGGTGCTGGGTGCTCAGTACTCAGGGTGCTGGGTACTCAGTGCTCAGGGCGCTCGGTGCTCAGTACTCGGGGTGCTGGGTGCTCATTCTCAGGGTGCTGGGGGCTCAGTGCTCGGGGTGCTGGGTGCTCAGTACTCAGGGTGCTGGGTGCTCAGTGCTCAGGGTGCTGGGTGCTCAGTACTCAGGTGCTGGGTGCTCAGTGCTCAGGGTGCTCAGTGCTCAGTACTCAGGGTGCTGGGAGCTCAGTACTCAGGGTGCTGGGTGCTCAGTGCTCGGGGTGCCCGGTGCTCAGTGCTCGGGGTGCTCGGTGCTCAGTTCTCAGGGTGCTGGCTGCTCAGTACTCAAGGTGCTGGGTGCTCAGTGCTGGGTGCTCAGTGCTCCGGGTGCTGGGTGCTCAGTGCTCGGGGTGCTGGGTGCTCAGTACTCAGGGTGCTCGGTGCTCAGTACTCAGGGTGCTGGGTGCTCAGTGCTCGGGGTGCTGGGTGCTCAGTACTCAGGGTGCTGGGTGCTCAGTGCTCGGGGTGCTCGGTGCTCAGTACGTTGGGTGCTCAGTACTCAGGGTGCTGGGTGCTCAGTGCTCAGGGTGCTGGGTGCTCAGTGCTCAGGGTGCTGGGTGCTCAGTGCTCAGGGTGCTGGGTGCTCATTACTCGGGGTGCTCAGTGCTCAGTACTCAGGGTGCTGGTTGCTCAGTGCTCAGGGTGCTGGGTACTCAGTACTCAGGGTGCTGGGTGCTCGGTGCTCAGTACTCTGGGTGCTCAGTACTCAGGGTGCTGGGTGCTCAGTGCTCAGTACTCAGCGTTCTGGGTGCTCAGTGCTCGGGGTGCTAGGTGCTCAGTACTCAGGGTGCTGGGTGCTCAGTGCTCGGGGTGCTCGGTGCTCAGTACTCTGGGTGCTCAGTACTCAGGGTGCTGGGTGCTCAGTGCTCAGGGTGCTCGTTGCTTAGTACTCAGGGTGCTGGGTGCTCAGTACTCAGGGTGCTGGGTGCTCAGTGCTCAGGGTGCTGGGTGCTCAGTGCTCAGGGTGCTGGCTGCTCAGTGCTCAGGGTGCTCGGTGCTCAGTGCTCGGGGTGCTGGGTGCTCAGTACTCAGGGTGCTCAGTGCTCAGTGCTCTGGGTGCTGGGTGCTCTGTGCTCGGGGTGCTGGGTGCTCATTGCTCAGGGTGCTGGGTGCTCAGTACTCAGGGTGCTCAGTGCTCAGTGCTCGGGGTGCTGGGTGCTCAGTGCTCGGGGTGCTGGGTGCTCAGTTCTCAGGGTGCTGTGTGCTCAGTGCTCAGGGTTCTGGGTGCTCAGTGCTCGGGGCGCTGGGTACTCAGTGCTCGGGGTGCTCGGAGCTCAGTACTCAGTGTGCTGTGTGCTCAGTGCTCGGGGTGCTCGGTGCTCAGTACTCAGGGTGCTGGGTGCTCAGTGCTCGCGGTGCTCGGTGCTCAGTACGTTGTGTGCTCACTACTCAGGGTGCTGGGTGCTCAGTGCTCAGGGTGCTGGGTACTCAGTGCTCGGGGTGCTCAGAGCTCAGTACTCAGTGTGCTGTGTGCTCAGTGCTCGGGGTGCTCGGTGCTCAGTACTCAGGGTGCTGGGTGCTCAGTGCTCGGGGTGCTCGGTGCTCAGTACGTTGTGTGCTCACTACTCAGGGTGCTGGGTGCTCAGTGCTCAGGGTGCTGGGTGCTGAGTGCTCAGGGTGCTGGGTGCTCAGTGCTCAGGGTGCTGGGTGCTCAGTACTCAGGGTGCTGGGTGCGCAGTGCTCGGGGTGCAGGGTGCTGAGTGCTCAGGGTGCTGGGTGCTCAGTGCTCAGGGTGCTGGGTGCTCAGTACTCGGGGTGCTGGGTGCTCAGTACTCAGGGTGCTGGGTGCTCAGTACTCAGGGTGCTGGGTGATCAGTACTCGGGTGCTGGGTGCTCAGTGCTCAGAGTGCTGGGGGCTCAGTGCTCGGGGTGCTGGGTGCTCAGTGCTCAGTACTCAGGGTGCTGGGTGCTCAGTGCTCTTGGTGCTGGGTGCACAGTGCTCAGTACTCAGGGTGCTGGGTGCTCAGTGCTCAGGGTGTTGGGTGCTCAGTGCTCAGGGTGCTGGGTTCTCAGTGCTCAGGGTACTGGGTGCTCAGTGCTCAGGGTGCTGGGTACTCATTGCTCGGGGTGCTGGGTGCTCAGTACTCAGGGTGCTGGATGCTCAGTACTCAGTGTGCTCAGTGCTCAGTACTCAGGGTGCTCAGTGCTCAGGGTGCTGGGTGCTCAGTGCTCGGGGTGCTGGGTGCTCAGTCCTCAGGGTGCTGGGTGCTGAGTGCTCAGGGTGCTCGGTGCTCAGTGCTCAGGGTGCTGGGTGCTCAGTACTCAGGGTGCTGGGTGCTCAGTGCTCGGGGTGCTCTGTGCTCAGTGCTCAAGGTGCTGGGTGCTCAGTACTCAGGGTGATCATTGCTCAGGGTGCTGGGTGCTCAGTTCTCAGGGTGCTGGGTGCTCAGTTCTCAGGGTGCTGCGTGCTCAGTGCTCAGGGTGCTGGTTGCTCAGTGCTCAGGGTGCTGGGTGCTCAGTACTCAGGGTGCTGGGTGCTCAGTGCTCGGGGTGCTGGGTGCTCAGTGCTCAGGGTGCTGGGTGCTCAGTGCTTAGGGTGCTGGTTGCTCAGTACTCGGGGTGCTGGGTGCTCAGTACTCAGGGTGCTGGGTGCGCAGTGCTCGGGGTGCTGGGTGCTCAGTGCTCAGGGTGCTGGGTGCTCAGTGCTCAGGGTGCTGGTTGCTCAGTACTCGGGGTGCTGGGTGCTCAGTACTCAGGGTGCTGGGTGCTCAGTACTCAGGGTGCTCAGTGCTCAGTACTCAGGGTGCTCAGTGCTCAGTACTCAGGGTGCTCAGTGCTCAGGGTGCTGGGTGCTCAGTGCTCGGGGTGCTGGGTGCTCAGTCCTAAGGGTGCTGGGTGCTCAGTGCTCAGGGTGCTGGGTGCTCAGTGCTCAGGGTGCTGGGTGCTCAGTACTCAGGGTGCTGGGTGCTCAGTGCTCGGGGTGCTGGGTGCTCAGTACTCAGGGTGCTTGGTGCTCAGTGCTCAGGGTGCTGGGTGCTCAGTGCTCAGGGTGCTCGGTGCTTAGTACTCGGGGTGCTGGGTGCTCAGTACTCAGGGTTCTGGGTGCTCAGTGCTATGGGTGCTGGGTGCTCAGTGCTCAGGGTGCTGGGTGCTCAGTACTCAGGGTGCTGGGTGCTCAGTACTCAGGGTGCTGGGTGCTCAGTGCTCGGGGTGCTGGGTGCTCAGTGCTCAGGGTGCTGGGTGCTCAGTGCTCGGGGTGCTCAGTACTCAGGGTGCTGTGTGTTCAGTGCTCAGGGTGCTGGGTACTCAGTACTCAGGGTGCTCGGTGCTTAGTACTCAGGGTGCTGGGTGCTCAGTACTCCGGGTGCTGGGTGCTCAGTGCTCGGGGTGCTCTGTGCTCAGTGCTCAAGGTGCTGGGTGCTCAGAACTCAGGGTGATCATTGCTCAGGGTGCTGGGTGCTCAGTTCTCAGGGTGCTGGGTGCCCAGTACTCAGGGTGCTCAGTGCTCAGTACTCAGGGTGCTCAGTGCTCAGTACTAAGGGTGCTCAGTGATCAGGCTGCTGGGTGCTCAGTACTCGGGGTGCTCGGTGCTCAGTCCTCAGGGTGCTGGGTGCTCAGTACTCAGGGAGCTGGGTGCTCAGTACTCAGGGTGCTGGGTGCTCAGTACTCGGGTGCTGGGTGCTCAGTGCTCAGGGTGCTGGGTGCTCAGTGCTTGGGGTGCTGGGTGCTCAGTGCTCAGTACTCAGGGTGCTGGGGGCTCAGTGCTCGGGGTGCTGGGTGCTCAGTGCTCAGTAATCAGGGTGCTGGGTGCTCAGTGCTCAGGGTGCTGGGTGCTCAGTGCTCAGGGTGCTGGGTGCTCAGTGCTCAGGGTGCTGGGTGCTCAGTGCTCAGGGTGCTCGGTGCTCAGTGCTCAGGGTGCTGGGTGCTCAGTACTCAGGGTGCTGGGTGCTCAGTGCTCGGGGTGCTGGGTGCTCAGTACTCAGGGTGCTGGGTGCTCAGTGCTCAGGGTGCTGGGTGCTCAGTGCTCAGGGTGCTCGGTGCTTAGTACTCGGGGTGCTGGGTGCTCAGTACTCAGGGTTCTGGGTGCTCAGTGCTCAGGGTGCTGGGTGCTCAGTGCTCAGGGTGCTGGGTGCTCAGTACTCAGGGTGCTGGGTGCTCAGTACTCAGGGTGCTGGGTGCTCAGTTCTCAGGGTGCTTTGTGCTCAGTGCTCGGGGTGCTGGGTGCTCAGTGCTCGGGGTGCTCGGTGCTCAGTACTCAGGGTGCTGGGTGCTCAGTGCTCGGGGTGCTCAGAACTCAGGGTGCTGTGTGTTCAGTGCTCAGGGTGCTGGGTACTCAGTACTCAGGGTGCTCGGTGCTTAGTACTCAGGGTGCTGGGTGCTCAGTACTCCGGGTGCTGGGTGCTCAGTGCTCGGGGTGCTCTGTGCTCAGTGCTCAAGGTGCTGGGTGCTCAGTACTCAGGGTGATCATTGCTCAGGGTGATGGGTGCTCAGTTCTCAGGGTGCTGGGTGCTCAGTGCTCGGGGTGCTGGGTGCTCAGTGCTCAGTACTCAGGGTGCTGGGTGCTCAGTGCTCTTGGTGCTGGGTGCACAGTGCTCAGTACTCAGGGTGCTGGGTGCTCAGTGCTCAGGGTGTTGGGTGCTCAGTGCTCAGGGTGCTGGGTGCTCAGTGCTCAGGGTGCTGGGTGCTCAGTGCTCAGGGTGCTGGGTACTCAGTGCTCGGGGTGCTGGGTGCTCAGTACTCGGGGTGCTGGGTGCTCAGTACTCAGGGTGCTCAGTGCTCAGTACTCAGGGTGCTCAGTGCTCAGTACTCAGGGTGCTCAGTGCTCAGGGTGCTGGGTGCTCAGTGCTCGGGGTGCTGGGTGCTCAGTCCTCACCGTGCTCAGTGCTCAGTACTCAGGGTGCTCAGTGCTCAGTACTCAGGGTGCTCAGTGCTCAGGGTGCTGGGTGCTCAGTGCTCGGGGTGCTGGGTGCTCAGTCCTCAGGGTGCTGGGTGCTGAGTGCTCAGGGTGCTGGGTGCTCAGTACTCAGGGTGCTGGGTGCTCAGTGCTCAGGGTGCTGGTTGCTCAGTGCTCAGGGTGCTGGGTGCTCAGTACTCAGGGTGCTGGGTGCTCAGTGCTCGGGGCGCTGGGTGCTCAGTGCTCGGGGTGCTCAGAGCTCAGTACTCAGGGTGCTGGGTGCTCAGTGCTCGGGGTGCTGGGTGCTGAGTACTCAGGGTGCTGGGTGCTCAGTGCTCGAAGTGCTCGGTGCTCAGTACGTTGGGTGCTCACTACTCAGGGTGCTGGGTGCTCAGTGCTCAGGGTGCTGGGTGCTCAGTGCTCAGGGTGCTGGGTGCTCAGTGCTCAGGGTGCTGGGTGCTCAGTACTCAGGGTGCTGGGTGCGCAGTGCTCGGTGTGCTGGGTGCTCAGTGCTCAGGGTGCTGGGTGCTCAGTGCTCAGGGTGCTGGGTGCTCAGTGCTCGGGGCGCTGGGTGCTCAGTGCTCGGGGTTCTCGGAGCTCAGTACTCAGTGTGCTGGGTGCTCAGTGCTGGGGGTGCTCGGTGCTCAGTACTCAGGGTGCTGGGTGCTCAGTGCTCGGGGTGCTCGGTGCTCAGTACGTTGGGTGCTCACTACTCAGGGTGCTGGGTGCTCAGTGCTCAGGTTGCTGGGTGCTGAGTGCTCAGGGTGCTGGGTGCTCAGTGCTCAGGGTGCTGGGTGCTCAGTACTCAGGGTGCTGGGTGCGCAGTGCTCGGGGTGCTGGGTGCTCAGTGCTCAGGGTGCTGGGTGCTCAGTGCTCAGGGTGCTGGGTGCTCAGTACTCGGGGTGCTGGGTGCTCAGTACTCAGGGTGCTGGGTGCTCAGTACTCAGGGTGCTGGGTGATCAGTACTCGGGTGCTGGGTGCTCAGTGCTCAGAGCGCTGGGTGCTCAGTGCTCGGTGTGCTCGGTGCTCAGTGCTCAGTACTCAGGGTGCTGGGTGCTCAGTGCTCTTGGTGCTGGGTGCACAGTGCTCAGTACTCAGGGTGCTGGGTGCTCAGTGCTCAGGGTGCTGGGTGCTCAGTGCTCAGGGTGCTGGGTGCTCAGTGCTCAGGGTGCTGGGTGCTCAGTGCTCAGGGTGCTGGGTACTCAGTGCACGGGGTGCTGGGTGCTCAGTACTCAGGGTGCTGGGTGCTCAGTACTCAGGGTGCTGGTTGCTCAGTGCTCAGGGTGCTGGGTGCTCAGTACTCAGGGTGCTGGGTGCTCAGTGCTCGGGGCGCTGGGTGCTCAGTGCTCGGGGTGCTCGGAGCTCAGTACTCAGGGTGCTGGGTGCTCAGTGCTCAGGGTGCTGGGTGCTCAGTGCTCAGGGTGCTGGGTGCTCAGTGCTCGGGGCGCTGGGTGCTCAGTGCTCGGGGTGCTCGGAGCTCAGTACTCAGGGTGCTGGGTGCACAGTGCTCAGGGTGCTGGGTGCTCAGTTCTCAGGGTGCTGGGTGCTCAGTACTCAGGGTGCTGGGTGCTCAGTGCTCGGGGCGCTGGGTGCTCAGTGCTCGGGGTGCTCGGAGCTCAGTACTCAGGGTGCTGGGTGCTCAGTGCTCAGGGTGCTGGGTGCTCAGTGCTCAGGGTGCTGGTTGCTCAGTGCTCAGGGTGCTGGGTGCTCAGTACTCAGGGTGCTGGGTGCTCAGTGCTCAGGGCGCTGGGTGCTCAGTGCTCGGGGTGCTCGGAGCTCAGTACTCAGGGTGCTGGGTGCTCAGTGCTTGGGGTGCTGGGTGCTGAGTACTCAGGGTGCTGGGTGCTCAGTGCTCGGGGTGCCCGGTGCTCAGTGCTCGGGGTGCTCGGTGCTCAGTTCTCAGGGTGCTGGGTGCTCAGTACTCAAGGTGCTGGGTGCTCAGTGCTGGGTGCTCAGTGCTCCGGGTGCTGGGTGCTCAGTGCTCGGGGTGCTGGGTGCTCAGTACACATGGTGGTCGGTGCTCAGTACTCAGGGTGCTGGGTGCTCAGTGCTCGGGGTGCTGGGTGGTCTGTACTCAGGGTGCTGGGTGCTCAGTGCTCGGGGTGCTCGGTGCTCAGTACGTTGGGTGCTCAGTACTCAGGGTGCTGGGTGCACAGTGCTCAGGGTGCTGGGTGCTCAGTGCTCAGGGTGCTGGGTGCTCAGTGCTCAGGGTGCTGGGTGCTCAGTGCTCAGGGTGTTGGGTTCTCAGTGCTCAGGGTGCTGCGTGCTCAGTGCTCTGTGTGCTTGGTGCTCAGTACTCAGGGTGCTGGGTGCTCAGTGCTCAGGGTGCTGGCTGCTCAGTGCTCAGGCTGCTCAGTGCTCAGTACTCAGGGTGCTCGGTGCTCAGTGCACAGGGTGCTCAGTGCTCAGTGCTCGGGGTGCTGGGTGCTCAGTGTTCGGGGTGCTGGGTGCTCAGTGCTCAGGGTGCTGGGTGCTCAGTACTCAGTGTGCTCGGTGCTCAGTGCTCAGGGTGCTGGGTGCTCAGTACTCAGGGTGCTGGGTACTCAGTGCTCAGGGTGCTCGGTGCTCAGTACTCGGGGTGCTGGGTGCTCATTCTCAGGGTGCTGGGGGCTCAGTGCTCGGGGTGCTGGGTGCTCAGTACTCAGGGTGCTGGGTGCTCAGTGCTCAGGGTGCTGGGTGCTCAGGACTCAGGTGCTGGGTGCTCAGTGCTCAGGGTGCTCAGTGCTCAGTACTCAGGGTGCTGGGAGCTCAGTACTCAGGGTGCTGGGTGCTCAGTGCTCGGGGTGCCCGGTGCTCAGTGCTCGGGGTGCTCGGTGCTCAGTTCTCAGGGTGCTGGCTGCTCAGTACTCAAGGTGCTGGGTGCTCAGTGCTGGGTGCTCAGTGCTCCGGGTGCTGGGTGCTCAGTGCTCGGGGTGCTGGGTGCTCAGTACTCAGGGTGCTCGGTGCTCAGTACTCAGGGTGCTGGGTGCTCAGTGCTCGGGGTGCTGGGTGCTCAGTACTCAGGGTGCTGGGTGCTCAGTGCTCGGGGTGCTCGGTGCTCAGTACGTTGGGTGCTCAGTACTCAGGGTGCTGGGTGCTCAGTGCTCAGGGTGCTGGGTGCTCAGTGCTCAGGGTGCTGGGTGCTTAGTGCTCAGGGTGCTGGGTGCTCAGTGCTCAGGGTGCTGGGTCCTCAGTGCTCAGGGTGCTCGGTGCTCAGTGCTCAGGGTGCTAAGTGCTCAGTACTCAGGGTGCTCGGTGCTCAGTGCACAGGGTACTCAGTGCTCAGTGCTCGGCGTGCTGGGTGCTCAGTGCTCGGGGTGCTGGGTGCTCAGTGCTCATGGTGCTGTTTGCTCAGTACTCAGTGTGCTCAGTGCTCAGGGTGCTGGGTGCTCAGAAGTCAGGGTGCTGGGTGCTCAGTTCTCAGGGTGCTGGGTGCTCAGTACTCAGGGTGCTTGGTGCTCAGTACTCATGGTGCTGGGTGCTCAGTGCTCATGGTGCTGGGTGCTCAGTGCTCAGGGTGCTCAGTGCTCAGTACTCAGGGTGCTGGGTGCTCAGTACTCAGGGTGCTGGGTGCTCAGTGCTCGGGGTGCCCGGTGCTCAGTGCTCGGGGTGCTCGGTGCTCAGTTCTCAGGGTGCTGGGTGCTCAGTACTCAAGGTGCTGGGTGCTCAGTGCTGGGTGCTCAGTGCTCCGGGTGCTGGGTGCTCAGTGCTCGGGGTGCTGGGTGCTCAGTACACATGGTGGTCGGTGCTCAGTACTCAGGGTGCTGGGTGCTCAGTGCTCGGGGTGCTGGGTGGTCTGTACTCAGGGTGCTGGGTGCTCAGTGCTCGGGGTGCTCGGTGCTCAGTACGTTGGGTGCTCAGTACTCAGGGTGCTGGGTGCACAGTGCTCAGGGTGCTGGGTGCTCAGTGCTCAGGGTGCTGGGTGCTCAGTGCTCAGGGTGCTGGGTGCTCAGTGCTCAGGGTGTTGGGTTCTCAGTGCTCAGGGTGCTGCGTGCTCAGTGCTCTGTGTGCTTGGTGCTCAGTACTCAGGGTGCTGGGTGCTCAGTGCTCAGGGTGCTGGCTGCTCAGTGCTCAGGCTGCTCAGTGCTCAGTACTCAGGGTGCTCGGTGCTCAGTGCACAGGGTGCTCAGTGCTCAGTGCTCGGGGTGCTGGGTGCTCAGTGTTCGGGGTGCTGGGTGCTCAGTGCTCAGGGTGCTGGGTGCTCAGTACTCAGTGTGCTCGGTGCTCAGTGCTCAGGGTGCTGGGTGCTCAGTACTCAGGGTGCTGGGTACTCAGTGCTCAGGGTGCTCGGTGCTCAGTACTCGGGGTGCTGGGTGCTCATTCTCAGGGTGCTGGGGGCTCAGTGCTCGGGGTGCTGGGTGCTCAGTACTCAGGGTGCTGGGTGCTCAGTGCTCAGGGTGCTGGGTGCTCAGTACTCAGGTGCTGGGTGCTCAGTGCTCAGGGTGCTCAGTGCTCAGTACTCAGGGTGCTGGGAGCTCAGTACTCAGGGTGCTGGGTGCTCAGTGCTCGGGGTGCCCGGTGCTCAGTGCTCGGGGTGCTCGGTGCTCAGTTCTCAGGGTGCTGGCTGCTCAGTACTCAAGGTGCTGGGTGCTCAGTGCTGGGTGCTCAGTGCTCCGGGTGCTGGGTGCTCAGTGCTCGGGGTGCTGGGTGCTCAGTACTCAGGGTGCTCGGTGCTCAGTACTCAGGGTGCTGGGTGCTCAGTGCTCGGGGTGCTGGGTGCTCAGTACTCAGGGTGCTGGGTGCTCAGTGCTCGGGGTGCTCGGTGCTCAGTACGTTGGGTGCTCAGTACTCAGGGTGCTGGGTGCTCAGTGCTCAGGGTGCTGGGTGCTCAGTGCTCAGGGTGCTGGGTGCTCAGTGCTCAGGGTGCTGGGTGCTCAGTGCTCAGGGTGCTGGGTCCTCAGTGCTCAGGGTGCTCGGTGCTCAGTGCTCAGGGTGCTAAGTGCTCAGTACTCAGGGTGCTCGGTGCTCAGTGCACAGGGTACTCAGTGCTCAGTGCTCGGCGTGCTGGGTGCTCAGTGCTCGGGGTGCTGGGTGCTCAGTGCTCATGGTGCTGTTTGCTCAGTACTCAGTGTGCTCAGTGCTCAGGGTGCTGGGTGCTCAGAAGTCAGGGTGCTGGGTGCTCAGTTCTCAGGGTGCTGGGTGCTCAGTACTCAGGGTGCTTGGTGCTCAGTACTCATGGTGCTGGGTGCTCAGTGCTCAGGGTGCTCGGTGCTCAGTACTCATGGTGCTGGGTGCTCATTCTCGGGGTGCTGGGTGCTCAGTACTCAGGTTGCTCAGTACTCTGGGTACTCGGTGCTCAGTACTAATGGTGCTGGGTGCTCAGTACTCAGGGTGCTCGGTGCTCAGTTCTCAGGGTGCTCGGTGCTCAGTGTTTGGGGTGCTGGGTGCTCAATACTCAGCGTGCTGGGTGCTCAATGCTGGGTGCTCAGTGCTCCGGGTGCTGGTTGCTCAGTGCTCTGGGTGCTGGGTGCTCAGTGCTCAGGGTGCTGTTTGCTCAGTACACAGTGTGCTCAGTGCTCAGGGTGCTGGGTGCTCAGAACTCAGGGTGCTGGGTGCTCAGTACTCAGGGTGCTGGGTCCTCAGTACTCAGGGTGCTTGGTGCTCAGTACTCATGGTGCTGGGTGCTCAGTGCTCAGGGTGCTGGGTGCTCAGTACTCATGGTGCTGGGTGCTCATTCTCGGGGTGCTGGGTGCTCAGTACTCAGGTTGCTCAGTACTCTGGGTACTCGGTGGTCAGTACTCATGGTGCTGGGTGCTCAGTACTCAAGGTGCTCGGTGCTCAGTTCTCAGGGTGCTCGGTGCTCAGTGTTTGGGGTGCTGGGTGCTCAGTACTCAGCGTGCTGGGTGCTCAGTGCTCAGGGTGCTGGGTGCTCAGGGCTCAGGGTGCTGGGTGCTCAGTACTCAGTGCTCAGGATGCTGGGGGCTCAGTGCTCAGGGTGCTGGGTACTCAGTGCTCAGGGTGCTCAGTGCTCAGTACTCAGGGTGCTGGGTGCTCAGTACTCAGGGTGCTGGGTGCTCAGTGCTCGGTGTACACGGTGCTCAGTGCTCGGGGTGCTCGGTGCTCAGTTCTCAGGGAGCTGGGTGCTCAGTACTCAGGGTGCTGGGTGCTCAGTGCTGGGTGCTCAGTGCTCCGGGTGCTGGGTGCTCAGTGCTCGGGGTGCTGGGTGCTCAGTACTCAGGGTGCTCGGTGCTCAGTACTCAGGGTGCTGGGTGCTCAGTGCTCGGGGTGCTGGGTGCTCAGTACTCAGGGTGCTGGGTGCTCAGTGCTCGGGGTGCTCGGTGCTCAGTACGTTGGGTGCTCAGTACTCAGGGTGTTGGGTGCTCAGTGCTCAGGGTGCTGGGTGCTCAGTGCTCAGGGTGCTGGGTGCTCAGTGCTCAGGGTGCTGGGTTCTCAGTGCTCAGGGTGCTGGGTGGTCAGTGCTCAGGGTGCTTGGTGCTCAGTACTCAGGGTGCTTGGTGCTCAGTGCTCAGGGTGCTGGGTGCTCAGTGCTCGGGGTGCAGGGTGCTCAGTACTCAGGGTGCTGGTTGCTCAGTACTCGGGGTGCTGGGTGCTCAGTGCTCAGCGTGCTGGGTGCTCAGTACTCAGGGTGCTCGGTGCTCAGTGCTTGGGGTGCTGGGTGCTCAGTACTCAGGGTTCTCGGTGCTCAGTACTCAGGGTTCCCAGTGCTCAGTACACAGGGTGCTGGGTACTCAGTGCTCAGGGTGCTGGGTGCTCAGTACTCAGGGTGCTCAGTGCTCAGTACTCGGGGTGCTTGGTGCTCAGTACTCAGGGTGCTCAGTGCTCAGTACTCAGGGTGCTGGGTTCTCAGTGCTCGGGGCGCTGGGTGCTCAGCGCTCGGGTTGCTGGGTGCTCAGTACTCGGGGTGCTGGGTGCTCAGTGCTCAGCGTGCTGGGTGCTCAGTACTCAGGGTGCTCGGTGCTCAGTGCTTGGGGTGCTGGGTGCTCAGTACTCAGGGTGCTCGGTCCTCAGTACTCAGGGTTCTCAGTGCTCAGTACTCAGGGTGCTGGGTACTCAATGCTCAGGGTGCTGGGTGCTCAGTACTCAGGGTGCTCAGTGCTCAGTACTTGGGGTGCTTGGTGCTCAGTACTCAGGGTGCTCAGTGCTCAGTACTCGGGGTGCTGGGTACTCAATGCTCAGGGTGCTGGGTGCTCAGTACTCAGGGTGCTCAGTGCTCAGTACTTGGGGTGCTGGGTGCTCAGTGCTCGGGGTGCTGGGTGGTCTGTACTCAGGGTGCTGGGTGCTCAGTGCTCGGGGTGCTCGGTGCTCAGTACGTTGGGTGCTCAGTACTCAGGGTGCTGGGTGCTCAGTGCTCAGGGTGCTGGGTGCTCAGTGCTCAGGGTGCTGGGTGCTCAGTGCTCAGGGTGCTGGGTGCTCAGTGCTCAGGGTGTTGGGTTCTCAGTGCTCAGGGTGCTGGGTGCTCAGTGCTCTGGGTGCTTGGTGCTCAGTACTCAGGGTGCTGGGTGCTCAGTGCTCAGGGTGCTGGGTGCTCAGTGCTCAGGGTGCTCAGTGCTCAGTACTCAGGGTGCTCGGTGCTCAGTGCACAGGGTGATCAGTGCTCAGTGCTCGGGGTGCTGGGTGCTCAGTGTTCGGGGTGCTGGGTGCTCAGTGCTCAGGGTGCTGGGTGCTCAGTACTCAGTGTGCTGGGTGCTCAGTGCTCAGGGTGCTGGGTGCTCAGTACTCAGGGTGCTGGGTACTCAGTGCTCAGGGTGCTCGGTGCTCAGTACTCGGGGTGCTGGGTGCTCATTCTCAGGGTGCTGGGTGCTCAGTGCTCGGGGTGCTGGGTGCTCAGTACTCAGGGTGCTGGGTGCTCAGTGCTCGGGGTGCTGGGTGCTCAGTACTCAGGGTGCTGGGTGCTCAGTGCTCAGGGTGCTCAGTGCTCAGTACTCAGGGTGCTGGGTGCTCAGTACTCAGGGTGCTGGGTGCTCAGTGCTCGGGGTGCCCGGTGCTCAGTGCTCGGGGTGCTCGGTGCTCAGTTCTCAGGGTGCTGGCTGCTCAGTACTCAAGGTGCTGGGTTCTCAGTGCTGGGTGCTCAGTGCTCCGGGTGCTGGGTGCTCAGTGCTCGGGGTGCTGGGTGCTCAGTACTCAGGGTGCTCGGTGCTCAGTACTCAGGGTGCTGGGTGCTCAGTGCTCGGGGTGCTGGGTGCTCAGTACTCAGGGTGCTGGGTGCTCAGTGCTCGGGGTGCTCGGTGCTCAGTACGTTGGGTGCTCAGTACTCAGGGTGCTGGGTGCTCAGTGCTCAGGGTGCTGGGTGCTCAGTGCTCAGCGTGCTGGGTGCTCAGTGCTCAGGGTGCTGGGTGCTCAGTGCTCAGGGTGCTGGGTTCTCAGTGCTCAGGGTGCTGGGTGCTCAGTGCTCTGGGTGCTGGGTGCTCAGTGCTCAGGGTGCTCAGTGCTCAGTACTCAGGGTGCTCGGTGCTCAGAGCACAGGGTGCTCAGTGCTCAGTGCTCGGGGTGCTGGGTGCTCAGTGCTCAGGGTGCTGGGTCCTCAGTGCTCAGGGTGCTGGGTGCTCAGTGCTCAGGGTGCTAAGTGCTCAGTACTCAGGGTGCTCGGTGCTCAGTGCACAGGGTACTCAGTGCTCAGTGCTCGGGGTGCTCGGTGCTCAGTGTTTGGGGTGCTGGGTGCTCAATACTCAGCGTGCTGGGTGCTCAATGCTGGGTGCTCAGTGCTCCGGGTGCTGGGTGATCAGTGCTCTGGGTGCTGGGTGCTCAGTGCTCAGGGTGCTGGTTGCTCAGTACACAGTGTGCTCAGTGCTCAGGGTGCTGGGTGCTCAGAACTCAGGGTGCTGTGTGCTCAGTACTCAGGGTGCTGGGTCCTCAGTACTCACGGTGCTTGGTGCTCAGTACTCATGGTGCTGGGTGCTCAGTGCTCAGGGTGCTGGGTGCTCAGTACTCATGGTGCTGGGTGCTCATTCTCGGGGTGCTGGGTGCTCAGTACTCAGGTTGCTCAGTACTCTGGGTACTCGGTGCTCAGTACTCATGGTGCTGGGTGCTCAGTACTCAAGGTGCTCGGTGCTCAGTTCTCAGGGTGCTCGGTGCTCAGTGTTTGGGGTGCTGGGTGCTCAGTACTCAGCGTGCTGGGTGCTCAGTGCTCAGGGTGCTGGGTGCTCAGGGCTCAGGGTGCTGGGTGCTCAGTACTCAGTGCTCAGGATGCTGGGGGCTCAGTGCTCAGGGTGCTGGGTACTCAGTGCTCAGGGTGCTCAGTGCTCAGTACTCAGGGTGCTGGGTGCTCAGTACTCAGGGTGCTGGGTGCTCAGTGCTCGGTGTACCCGGTGCTCAGTGCTCGGGGTGCTCGGTGCTCAGTTCTCAGGGAGCTGGGTGCTCAGTACTCAGGGTGCTGGGTGCTCAGTGCTGGGTGCTCAGTGCTCCGGGTGCTGGGTGCTCAGTGCTCGTGGTGCTGGGTGCTCAGTACTCAGGCTGCTCGGTGCTCAGTACTCAGGGTGCTGGGTGCTCAGTGCTCGGGGTGCTGGGTGCTCAGTACTCAGGGTGCTGGGTGCTCAGTGCTCGGGGTGCTCGGTGCTCAGTACGTTGGGTGCTCAATACTCAGGGTGCTGGGTGCTCAGTGCTCAGGGTGCTGGGTGCTCAGTGCTCAGGGTGCTGGGTGCTCAGTGCTCAGGGTGCTGGGTTCTCAGTGCTCAGGGTGCTGGGTGGACAGTGCTCAGGGTGCTTGGTGCTCAGTACTCAGGGTGCTTGGTGCTCAGTGCTCAGGGTGCTGGGTGCTCAGTGCTCGGTGTGCAGGGTGCTCAGTACTCAGGGTGCTGGTTGCTCAGTACTCGGGGTGCTGGGTGCTCAGTGCTCAGCGTGCTGGGTGCTCAGTACTCAGGGTGCTCGGTGCTCAGTGCTTGGGGTGCTGGGTGCTCAGTACTCAGGGTGCTCGGTGCTCAGTACTCAGGGTTCCCAGTGCTCAGTACACAGGGTGCTGGGTACTCAGTGCTCAGGGTGCTGGGTGCTCAGTACTCAGGGTGCTCAGTGCTCAGTACTCGGGGTGCTTGGTGCTCAGTACTCAGGGTGCTCAGTGCTCAGTACTCAGGGTGCTGGGTTCTCAGTGCTCGGGGCGCTGGGTGCTCAGCGCTCGGGGTGCTGGGTGCTCAGTACTCAGGGTGCTGGGTGCTCAGTGCTCAGCGTGCTGGGTGCTCAGTACTCAGGGTGCTCGGTGCTCAGTGCTTGGGGTGCTGGGTGCTCAGTACTCAGGGTGCTCGCTGCTCAGTACTCAGGGTTCTCAGTGCTCAGTACTCAGGGTGCTGGGTACTCAATGCTCAGGGTGCTGGGTGCTCAGTACTCAGGGTGCTCAGTGCTCAGTACTCGGGGTGCTTGCTGCTCAGTACTCAGGGTGCTCAGTGCTCAGTACTCGGGGTGCTGGGTGCTCAGTGCTCAGGGTGCTCAGTGCTCAGTACTCAGTGCTCAGGGTGCTCAGTGCTCAGTGCTCAGGGTGCTGGGTGTTCAGTACTCAGGGTGCTGGGTGCTCAGTACTCAGGGTGGTGGGTGCTCAGTGCTCAGGGTCCTGGGTGCTCAGTGCTCAGGATGCTGGGTGCTCAGTACTCAGGGTACTGGGTACTCAGTACTCAGGGTGCTCGGTGCTCAGTACTCAGGGTGCTGGGTGCTCAGTGCCCAGGGTGCTGGGTGCTCAGTACTCAGGGTGCTGGGTGCTCAGTACTCAGGGTGCTGGGTGCTCAGTGCTCAGGGTGCTGGGTGCTCAGTACTCAGGGTGCTGGGTGCTCAGAGCTCGGGGTGCTGGGTGCTCAGTGCTCAGGTTGATCGGTGCTCAGTACTCTGGGTGCTGGGTGCTCAGTACACAGGGTGCTGGGTGCTCAGTCCTCAAGGTGCTCAGTACTCAGGGTGCTTGGTGCTCAGTGCTCAGTACTCAGGGTGCTCAGTACTCAGGGTGCTGGGTGCTCAGTGCTCAGGGTGCTGGGTGCTCAGTGCTCAGGGTGCTGGGTGCTCAGTCCTCAGGGTGCTCAGTGCTCAGGGTGCTGGGTGCTTAGTGCTCGCGGTGCTCGGTGCTCAGAACTCAGGGTGCTGGGTGCTCAGTACTCAGGGTGCTGGTTGCTCAGTGCTCAGGATGCTGGGTGCTCAGTGCTCATGGTGCTGGGTGCTCAGTGCTCAGGGTGCTCAGTGCTCAGTACTCAGGGTGCTGGGTGCTCAGTACTCAAGGTGCTGGGTGCTCAGTGCTGGGTGCTCAGTGCTCCGGGTGCTGGGTGCTCAGTGCTCAGGGTGCTGGGTGCTCAGTACACATGGTGGTCGGTGCTCAGTACTCAGGGTGCTGGGTGCTCAGTGCTCGGGGTGCTGGGTGGTCTGTACTCAGGGTGCTGGGTGCTCAGTGCTCGGGGTGCTCGGTGCTCAGTACGTTGGGTGCTCAGTACTCAGGGTGCTGGGTGCACAGTGCTCAGGGTGCTGGGTGCTCAGTGCTCAGGGTGCTGGGTGCTCAGTGCTCAGGGTGCTGGGTGCTCAGTGCTCAGGGTGTTGGGTTCTCAGTGCTCAGGGTGCTGCGTGCTCAGTGCTCTGTGTGCTTGGTGCTCAGTACTCAGGGTGCTGGGTGCTCAGTGCTCAGGGTGCTGGCTGCTCAGTGCTCAGGCTGCTCAGTGCTCAGTACTCAGGGTGCTCGGTGCTCAGTGCACAGGGTGCTCAGTGCTCAGTGCTCGGGGTGCTGGGTGCTCAGTGTTCGGGGTGCTGGGTGCTCAGTGCTCAGGGTGCTGGGTGCTCAGTACTCAGTGTGCTCGGTGCTCAGTGCTCAGGGTGCTGGGTGCTCAGTACTCAGGGTGCTGGGTACTCAGTGCTCAGGGTGCTCGGTGCTCAGTACTCGGGGTGCTGGGTGCTCATTCTCAGGGTGCTGGGGGCTCAGTGCTCGGGGTGCTGGGTGCTCAGTACTCAGGGTGCTGGGTGCTCAGTGCTCAGGGTGCTGGGTGCTCAGGACTCAGGTGCTGGGTGCTCAGTGCTCAGGGTGCTCAGTGCTCAGTACTCAGGGTGCTGGGAGCTCAGTACTCAGGGTGCTGGGTGCTCAGTGCTCGGGGTGCCCGGTGCTCAGTGCTCGGGGTGCTCGGTGCTCAGTTCTCAGGGTGCTGGCTGCTCAGTACTCAAGGTGCTGGGTGCTCAGTGCTGGGTGCTCAGTGCTCCGGGTGCTGGGTGCTCAGTGCTCGGGGTGCTGGGTGCTCAGTACTCAGGGTGCTCGGTGCTCAGTACTCAGGGTGCTGGGTGCTCAGTGCTCGGGGTGCTGGGTGCTCAGTACTCAGGGTGCTGGGTGCTCAGTGCTCGGGGTGCTCGGTGCTCAGTACGTTGGGTGCTCAGTACTCAGGGTGCTGGGTGCTCAGTGCTCAGGGTGCTGGGTGCTCAGTGCTCAGGGTGCTGGGTGCTCAGTGCTCAGGGTGCTGGGTGCTCAGTGCTCAGGGTGCTGGGTCCTCAGTGCTCAGGGTGCTCGGTGCTCAGTGCTCAGGGTGCTAAGTGCTCAGTACTCAGGGTGCTCGGTGCTCAGTGCACAGGGTACTCAGTGCTCAGTGCTCGGCGTGCTGGGTGCTCAGTGCTCGGGGTGCTGGGTGCTCAGTGCTCATGGTGCTGTTTGCTCAGTACTCAGTGTGCTCAGTGCTCAGGGTGCTGGGTGCTCAGAAGTCAGGGTGCTGGGTGCTCAGTTCTCAGGGTGCTGGGTGCTCAGTACTCAGGGTGCTTGGTGCTCAGTACTCATGGTGCTGGGTGCTCAGTGCTCATGGTGCTGGGTGCTCAGTGCTCAGGGTGCTCAGTGCTCAGTACTCAGGGTGCTGGGTGCTCAGTACTCAGGGTGCTGGGTGCTCAGTGCTCGGGGTGCCCGGTGCTCAGTGCTCGGGGTGCTCGGTGCTCAGTTCTCAGGGTGCTGGGTGCTCAGTACTCAAGGTGCTGGGTGCTCAGTGCTGGGTGCTCAGTGCTCCGGGTGCTGGGTGCTCAGTGCTCGGGGTGCTGGGTGCTCAGTACACATGGTGGTCGGTGCTCAGTACTCAGGGTGCTGGGTGCTCAGTGCTCGGGGTGCTGGGTGGTCTGTACTCAGGGTGCTGGGTGCTCAGTGCTCGGGGTGCTCGGTGCTCAGTACGTTGGGTGCTCAGTACTCAGGGTGCTGGGTGCACAGTGCTCAGGGTGCTGGGTGCTCAGTGCTCAGGGTGCTGGGTGCTCAGTGCTCAGGGTGCTGGGTGCTCAGTGCTCAGGGTGTTGGGTTCTCAGTGCTCAGGGTGCTGCGTGCTCAGTGCTCTGTGTGCTTGGTGCTCAGTACTCAGGGTGCTGGGTGCTCAGTGCTCAGGGTGCTGGCTGCTCAGTGCTCAGGCTGCTCAGTGCTCAGTACTCAGGGTGCTCGGTGCTCAGTGCACAGGGTGCTCAGTGCTCAGTGCTCGGGGTGCTGGGTGCTCAGTGTTCGGGGTGCTGGGTGCTCAGTGCTCAGGGTGCTGGGTGCTCAGTACTCAGTGTGCTCGGTGCTCAGTGCTCAGGGTGCTGGGTGCTCAGTACTCAGGGTGCTGGGTACTCAGTGCTCAGGGTGCTCGGTGCTCAGTACTCGGGGTGCTGGGTGCTCATTCTCAGGGTGCTGGGGGCTCAGTGCTCGGGGTGCTGGGTGCTCAGTACTCAGGGTGCTGGGTGCTCAGTGCTCAGGGTGCTGGGTGCTCAGTACTCAGGTGCTGGGTGCTCAGTGCTCAGGGTGCTCAGTGCTCAGTACTCAGGGTGCTGGGAGCTCAGTACTCAGGGTGCTGGGTGCTCAGTGCTCGGGGTGCCCGGTGCTCAGTGCTCGGGGTGCTCGGTGCTCAGTTCTCAGGGTGCTGGCTGCTCAGTACTCAAGGTGCTGGGTGCTCAGTGCTGGGTGCTCAGTGCTCCGGGTGCTGGGTGCTCAGTGCTCGGGGTGCTGGGTGCTCAGTACTCAGGGTGCTCGGTGCTCAGTACTCAGGGTGCTGGGTGCTCAGTGCTCGGGGTGCTGGGTGCTCAGTACTCAGGGTGCTGGGTGCTCAGTGCTCGGGGTGCTCGGTGCTCAGTACGTTGGGTGCTCAGTACTCAGGGTGCTGGGTGCTCAGTGCTCAGGGTGCTGGGTGCTCAGTGCTCAGGGTGCTGGGTGCTCAGTGCTCAGGGTGCTGGGTGCTCATTACTCGGGGTGCTCAGTGCTCAGTACTCAGGGTGCTGGTTGCTCAGTGCTCAGGGTGCTGGGTGCTCAGTACTCAGGGTGCTGGGTGCTCGGTGCTCAGTACTCTGGGTGCTCAGTACTCAGGGTGCTGGGTGCTCAGTGCTCAGTACTCAGCGTTCTGGGTGCTCAGTGCTCGGGGTGCTAGGTGCTCAGTACTCAGGGTGCTGGGTGCTCAGTGCTCGGGGAGCTCGGTGCTCAGTACTCTGGGTGCTCAGTACTCAGGGTGCTGGGTGCTCAGTGCTCAGGGTGCTCGTTGCTTAGTACTCAGGGTGCTGGGTGCTCAGTACTCAGGGTGCTGGGTGCTCAGTGCTCAGGGTGCTGGGTGCTCAGTGCTCAGGGTGCTGGCTGCTCAGTGCTCAGGGTGCTCGGTGCTCAGTGCTCGGGGTGCTGGGTGCTCAGTACTCAGGGTGCTCAGTGCTCAGTGCTCTGGGTGCTGGGTGCTCTGTGCTCGGGGTGCTGGGTGCTCATTGCTCAGGGTGCTGGGTGCTCAGTACTCTGGGTGCTCAGTGCTCAGTGCTCGGGGTGCTGGGTGCTCAGTGCTCGGGGTGCTGGGTGCTCAGTTCTCAGGGTGCTGTGTGCTCAGTGCTCAGGGTTCTGGGTGCTCAGTGCTCGGGGCGCTGGGTACTCAGTGCTCGGGGTGCTCGGAGCTCAGTACTCAGTGTGCTGTGTGCTCAGTGCTCGGGGTGCTCGGTGCTCAGTACTCAGGGTGCTGGGTGCTCAGTGCTCGGGGTGCTCGGTGCTCAGTACGTTGTGTGCTCACTACTCAGGGTGCTGGGTGCTCAGTGCTCAGGGTGCTGGGTACTCAGTGCTCGGGGTGCTCAGAGCTCAGTACTCAGTGTGCTGTGTGCTCAGTGCTCGGGGTGCTCGGTGCTCAGTACTCAGGGTGCTGGGTGCTCAGTGCTAGGGGTGCTCGGTGCTCAGTACGTTGTGTGCTCACTACTCAGGGTGCTGGGTGCTCAGTGCTCAGGGTGCTGGGTGCTGAGTGCTCAGGGTGCTGGGTGCTCAGTGCTCAGGGTGCTGGGTGCTCAGTACTCAGGGTGCTGGGTGCGCAGTGCTCGGGGTGCAGGGTGCTGAGTGCTCAGGGTGCTGGGTGCTCAGTGCTCAGGGTGCTGGGTGCTCAGTACTCGGGGTGCTGGGTGCTCAGTACTCAGGGTGCTGGGTGCTCAGTACTCAGGGTGCTGGGTGATCAGTACTCGGGTGCTGGGTGCTCAGTGCTCAGAGTGCTGGGGGCTCAGTGCTCGGGGTGCTGGGTGCTCAGTGCTCAGTACTCAGGGTGCTGGGTGCTCAGTGCTCTTGGTGCTGGGTGCACAGTGCTCAGTACTCAGGGTGCTGGGTGCTCAGTGCTCAGGGTGTTGGGTGCTCAGTGCTCAGGGTGCTGGGTTCTCAGTGCTCAGGGTACTGGGTGCTCAGTGCTCAGGGTGCTGGGTACTCATTGCTCGGGGTGCTGGGTGCTCAGTACTCAGGGTGCTGGATGCTCAGTACTCAGTGTGCTCAGTGCTCAGTACTCAGGGTGCTCAGTGCTCAGGGTGCTGGGTGCTCAGTGCTCGGGGTGCTGGGTGCTCAGTCCTCAGGGTGCTGGGTGCTGAGTGCTCAGGGTGCTCGGTGCTCAGTGCTCAGGGTGCTGGGTGCTCAGTACTCAGGGTGCTGGGTGCTCAGTGCTCGGGGTGCTCTGTGCTCAGTGCTCAAGGTGCTGGGTGCTCAGTACTCAGGGTGATCATTGCTCAGGGTGCTGGGTGCTCAGTTCTCAGGGTGCTGGGTGCTCAGTTCTCAGGGTGCTGCGTGCTCAGTGCTCAGGGTGCTGGTTGCTCAGTGCTCAGGGTGCTGGGTGCTCAGTACTCAGGGTGCTGGGTGCTCAGTGCTCGGGGTGCTGGGTGCTCAGTGCTCAGGGTGCTGGGTGCTCAGTGCTCAGGGTGCTGGTTGCTCAGTACTCGGGGTGCTGGGTGCTCAGTACTCAGGGTGCTGGGTGCGCAGTGCTCGGGGTGCTGGGTGCTCAGTGCTCAGGGTGCTGGGTGCTCAGTGCTCAGGGTGCTGGTTGCTCAGTACTCGGGGTGCTGGGTGCTCAGTACTCAGGGTGCTGGGTGCTCAGTACTCAGGGTGCTCAGTGCTCAGTACTCAGGGTGCTCAGTGCTCAGTACTCAGGGTGCTCAGTGCTCAGGGTGCTGGGTGCTCAGTGCTCGGGGTGCTGGGTGCTCAGTCCTAAGGGTGCTGGGTGCTCAGTGCTCAGGGTGCTGGGTGCTCAGTGCTCAGGGTGCTGGGTGCTCAGTACTCAGGGTGCTGGGTGCTCAGTGCTCGGGGTGCTGGGTGCTCAGTACTCAGGGTGCTTGGTGCTCAGTGCTCAGGGTGCTGGGTGCTCAGTGCTCAGGGTGCTCGGTGCTTAGTACTCGGGGTGCTGGGTGCTCAGTACTCAGGGTTCTGGGTGCTCAGTGCTATGGGTGCTGGGTGCTCAGTGCTCAGGGTGCTGGGTGCTCAGTACTCAGGGTGCTGGGTGCTCAGTACTCAGGGTGCTGGGTGCTCAGTGCTCGGGGTGCTGGGTGCTCAGTGCTCAGGGTGCTGGGTGCTCAGTGCTCGGGGTGCTCAGTACTCAGGGTGCTGTGTGTTCAGTGCTCAGGGTGCTGGGTACTCAGTACTCAGGGTGCTCGGTGCTTAGTACTCAGGGTGCTGGGTGCTCAGTACTCCGGGTGCTGGGTGCTCAGTGCTCGGGGTGCTCTGTGCTCAGTGCTCAAGGTGCTGGGTGCTCAGAACTCAGGGTGATCATTGCTCAGGGTGCTGGGTGCTCAGTTCTCAGGGTGCTGGGTGCCCAGTACTCAGGGTGCTCAGTGCTCAGTACTCAGGGTGCTCAGTGCTCAGTACTAAGGGTGCTCAGTGATCAGGCTGCTGGGTGCTCAGTACTCGGGGTGCTCGGTGCTCAGTCCTCAGGGTGCTGGGTGCTCAGTACTCAGGGAGCTGGGTGCTCAGTACTCAGGGTGCTGGGTGCTCAGTACTCGGGTGCTGGGTGCTCAGTGCTCAGGGTGCTGGGTGCTCAGTGCTTGGGGTGCTGGGTGCTCAGTGCTCAGTACTCAGGGTGCTGGGGGCTCAGTGCTCGGGGTGCTGGGTGCTCAGTGCTCAGTACTCAGGGTGCTGGGTGCTCAGTGCTCAGGGTGCTGGGTGCTCAGTGCTCAGGGTGCTGGGTGCTCAGTGCTCAGGGTGCTGGGTGCTCAGTGCTCAGGGTGCTCGGTGCTCAGTGCTCAGGGTGCTGGGTGCTCAGTACTCAGGGTGCTGGGTGCTCAGTGCTCGGGGTGCTGGGTGCTCAGTACTCAGGGTGCTGGGTGCTCAGTGCTCAGGGTGCTGGGTGCTCAGTGCTCAGGGTGCTCGGTGCTTAGTACTCGGGGTGCTGGGTGCTCAGTACTCAGGGTTCTGGGTGCTCAGTGCTCAGGGTGCTGGGTGCTCAGTGCTCAGGGTGCTGGGTGCTCAGTACTCAGGGTGCTGGGTGCTCAGTACTCAGGGTGCTGGGTGCTCAGTTCTCAGGGTGCTTTGTGCTCAGTGCTCGGGGTGCTGGGTGCTCAGTGCTCGGGGTGCTCGGTGCTCAGTACTCAGGGTGCTGGGTGCTCAGTGCTCGGGGTGCTCAGAACTCAGGGTGCTGTGTGTTCAGTGCTCAGGGTGCTGGGTACTCAGTACTCAGGGTGCTCGGTGCTTAGTACTCAGGGTGCTGGGTGCTCAGTACTCCGGGTGCTGGGTGCTCAGTGCTCGGGGTGCTCTGTGCTCAGTGCTCAAGGTGCTGGGTGCTCAGTACTCAGGGTGATCATTGCTCAGGGTGATGGGTGCTCAGTTCTCAGGGTGCTGGGTGCTCAGTGCTCGGGGTGCTGGGTGCTCAGTGCTCAGTACTCAGGGTGCTGGGTGCTCAGTGCTCTTGGTGCTGGGTGCACAGTGCTCAGTACTCAGGGTGCTGGGTGCTCAGTGCTCAGGGTGTTGGGTGCTCAGTGCTCAGGGTGCTGGGTGCTCAGTGCTCAGGGTGCTGGGTGCTCAGTGCTCAGGGTGCTGGGTACTCAGTGCTCGGGGTGCTGGGTGCTCAGTACTCGGGGTGCTGGGTGCTCAGTACTCAGGGTGCTCAGTGCTCAGTACTCAGGGTGCTCAGTGCTCAGTACTCAGGGTGCTCAGTGCTCAGGGTGCTGGGTGCTCAGTGCTCGGGGTGCTGGGTGCTCAGTCCTCACCGTGCTCAGTGCTCAGTACTCAGGGTGCTCAGTGCTCAGTACTCAGGGTGCTCAGTGCTCAGGGTGCTGGGTGCTCAGTGCTCGGGGTGCTGGGTGCTCAGTCCTCAGGGTGCTGGGTGCTGAGTGCTCAGGGTGCTGGGTGCTCAGTACTCAGGGTGCTGGGTGCTCAGTGCTCAGGGTGCTGGTTGCTCAGTGCTCAGGGTGCTGGGTGCTCAGTACTCAGGGTGCTGGGTGCTCAGTGCTCGGGGCGCTGGGTGCTCAGTGCTCGGGGTGCTCAGAGCTCAGTACTCAGGGTGCTGGGTGCTCAGTGCTCGGGGTGCTGGGTGCTGAGTACTCAGGGTGCTGGGTGCTCAGTGCTCGAAGTGCTCGGTGCTCAGTACGTTGGGTGCTCACTACTCAGGGTGCTGGGTGCTCAGTGCTCAGGGTGCTGGGTGCTCAGTGCTCAGGGTGCTGGGTGCTCAGTGCTCAGGGTGCTGGGTGCTCAGTACTCAGGGTGCTGGGTGCGCAGTGCTCGGTGTGCTGGGTGCTCAGTGCTCAGGGTGCTGGGTGCTCAGTGCTCAGGGTGCTGGGTGCTCAGTGCTCGGGGCGCTGGGTGCTCAGTGCTCGGGGTTCTCGGAGCTCAGTACTCAGTGTGCTGGGTGCTCAGTGCTGGGGGTGCTCGGTGCTCAGTACTCAGGGTGCTGGGTGCTCAGTGCTCGGGGTGCTCGGTGCTCAGTACGTTGGGTGCTCACTACTCAGGGTGCTGGGTGCTCAGTGCTCAGGTTGCTGGGTGCTGAGTGCTCAGGGTGCTGGGTGCTCAGTGCTCAGGGTGCTGGGTGCTCAGTACTCAGGGTGCTGGGTGCGCAGTGCTCGGGGTGCTGGGTGCTCAGTGCTCAGGGTGCTGGGTGCTCAGTGCTCAGGGTGCTGGGTGCTCAGTACTCGGGGTGCTGGGTGCTCAGTACTCAGGGTGCTGGGTGCTCAGTACTCAGGGTGCTGGGTGATCAGTACTCGGGTGCTGGGTGCTCAGTGCTCAGAGCGCTGGGTGCTCAGTGCTCGGTGTGCTCGGTGCTCAGTGCTCAGTACTCAGGGTGCTGGGTGCTCAGTGCTCTTGGTGCTGGGTGCACAGTGCTCAGTACTCAGGGTGCTGGGTGCTCAGTGCTCAGGGTGCTGGGTGCTCAGTGCTCAGGGTGCTGGGTGCTCAGTGCTCAGGGTGCTGGGTGCTCAGTGCTCAGGGTGCTGGGTACTCAGTGCACGGGGTGCTGGGTGCTCAGTACTCAGGGTGCTGGGTGCTCAGTACTCAGGGTGCTGGTTGCTCAGTGCTCAGGGTGCTGGGTGCTCAGTACTCAGGGTGCTGGGTGCTCAGTGCTCGGGGCGCTGGGTGCTCAGTGCTCGGGGTGCTCGGAGCTCAGTACTCAGGGTGCTGGGTGCTCAGTGCTCAGGGTGCTGGGTGCTCAGTGCTCAGGGTGCTGGTTGCTCAGTGCTCAGGGTGCTGGGTGCTCAGTACTCAGGGTGCTGGGTGCTCAGTGCTCAGGGCGCTGGGTGCTCAGTGCTCGGGGTGCTCGGAGCTCAGTACTCAGGGTGCTGGGTGCTCAGTGCTTGGGGTGCTGGGTGCTGAGTACTCAGGGTGCTGGGTGCTCAGTGCTCGGGGTGCCCGGTGCTCAGTGCTCGGGGTGCTCGGTGCTCAGTTCTCAGGGTGCTGGGTGCTCAGTACTCAAGGTGCTGGGTGCTCAGTGCTGGGTGCTCAGTGCTCCGGGTGCTGGGTGCTCAGTGCTCGGGGTGCTGGGTGCTCAGTACACATGGTGGTCGGTGCTCAGTACTCAGGGTGCTGGGTGCTCAGTGCTCGGGGTGCTGGGTGGTCTGTACTCAGGGTGCTGGGTGCTCAGTGCTCGGGGTGCTCGGTGCTCAGTACGTTGGGTGCTCAGTACTCAGGGTGCTGGGTGCACAGTGCTCAGGGTGCTGGGTGCTCAGTGCTCAGGGTGCTGGGTGCTCAGTGCTCAGGGTGCTGGGTGCTCAGTGCTCAGGGTGTTGGGTTCTCAGTGCTCAGGGTGCTGCGTGCTCAGTGCTCTGTGTGCTTGGTGCTCAGTACTCAGGGTGCTGGGTGCTCAGTGCTCAGGGTGCTGGCTGCTCAGTGCTCAGGCTGCTCAGTGCTCAGTACTCAGGGTGCTCGGTGCTCAGTGCACAGGGTGCTCAGTGCTCAGTGCTCGGGGTGCTGGGTGCTCAGTGTTCGGGGTGCTGGGTGCTCAGTGCTCAGGGTGCTGGGTGCTCAGTACTCAGTGTGCTCGGTGCTCAGTGCTCAGGGTGCTGGGTGCTCAGTACTCAGGGTGCTGGGTACTCAGTGCTCAGGGTGCTCGGTGCTCAGTACTCGGGGTGCTGGGTGCTCATTCTCAGGGTGCTGGGGGCTCAGTGCTCGGGGTGCTGGGTGCTCAGTACTCAGGGTGCTGGGTGCTCAGTGCTCAGGGTGCTGGGTGCTCAGGACTCAGGTGCTGGGTGCTCAGTGCTCAGGGTGCTCAGTGCTCAGTACTCAGGGTGCTGGGAGCTCAGTACTCAGGGTGCTGGGTGCTCAGTGCTCGGGGTGCCCGGTGCTCAGTGCTCGGGGTGCTCGGTGCTCAGTTCTCAGGGTGCTGGCTGCTCAGTACTCAAGGTGCTGGGTGCTCAGTGCTGGGTGCTCAGTGCTCCGGGTGCTGGGTGCTCAGTGCTCGGGGTGCTGGGTGCTCAGTACTCAGGGTGCTCGGTGCTCAGTACTCAGGGTGCTGGGTGCTCAGTGCTCGGGGTGCTGGGTGCTCAGTACTCAGGGTGCTGGGTGCTCAGTGCTCGGGGTGCTCGGTGCTCAGTACGTTGGGTGCTCAGTACTCAGGGTGCTGGGTGCTCAGTGCTCAGGGTGCTGGGTGCTCAGTGCTCAGGGTGCTGGGTGCTCAGTGCTCAGGGTGCTGGGTGCTCAGTGCTCAGGGTGCTGGGTCCTCAGTGCTCAGGGTGCTCGGTGCTCAGTGCTCAGGGTGCTAAGTGCTCAGTACTCAGGGTGCTCGGTGCTCAGTGCACAGGGTACTCAGTGCTCAGTGCTCGGCGTGCTGGGTGCTCAGTGCTCGGGGTGCTGGGTGCTCAGTGCTCATGGTGCTGTTTGCTCAGTACTCAGTGTGCTCAGTGCTCAGGGTGCTGGGTGCTCAGAAGTCAGGGTGCTGGGTGCTCAGTTCTCAGGGTGCTGGGTGCTCAGTACTCAGGGTGCTTGGTGCTCAGTACTCATGGTGCTGGGTGCTCAGTGCTCATGGTGCTGGGTGCTCAGTGCTCAGGGTGCTCAGTGCTCAGTACTCAGGGTGCTGGGTGCTCAGTACTCAGGGTGCTGGGTGCTCAGTGCTCGGGGTGCCCGGTGCTCAGTGCTCGGGGTGCTCGGTGCTCAGTTCTCAGGGTGCTGGGTGCTCAGTACTCAAGGTGCTGGGTGCTCAGTGCTGGGTGCTCAGTGCTCCGGGTGCTGGGTGCTCAGTGCTCGGGGTGCTGGGTGCTCAGTACACATGGTGGTCGGTGCTCAGTACTCAGGGTGCTGGGTGCTCAGTGCTCGGGGTGCTGGGTGGTCTGTACTCAGGGTGCTGGGTGCTCAGTGCTCGGGGTGCTCGGTGCTCAGTACGTTGGGTGCTCAGTACTCAGGGTGCTGGGTGCACAGTGCTCAGGGTGCTGGGTGCTCAGTGCTCAGGGTGCTGGGTGCTCAGTGCTCAGGGTGCTGGGTGCTCAGTGCTCAGGGTGTTGGGTTCTCAGTGCTCAGGGTGCTGCGTGCTCAGTGCTCTGTGTGCTTGGTGCTCAGTACTCAGGGTGCTGGGTGCTCAGTGCTCAGGGTGCTGGCTGCTCAGTGCTCAGGCTGCTCAGTGCTCAGTACTCAGGGTGCTCGGTGCTCAGTGCACAGGGTGCTCAGTGCTCAGTGCTCGGGGTGCTGGGTGCTCAGTGTTCGGGGTGCTGGGTGCTCAGTGCTCAGGGTGCTGGGTGCTCAGTACTCAGTGTGCTCGGTGCTCAGTGCTCAGGGTGCTGGGTGCTCAGTACTCAGGGTGCTGGGTACTCAGTGCTCAGGGTGCTCGGTGCTCAGTACTCGGGGTGCTGGGTGCTCATTCTCAGGGTGCTGGGGGCTCAGTGCTCGGGGTGCTGGGTGCTCAGTACTCAGGGTGCTGGGTGCTCAGTGCTCAGGGTGCTGGGTGCTCAGTACTCAGGTGCTGGGTGCTCAGTGCTCAGGGTGCTCAGTGCTCAGTACTCAGGGTGCTGGGAGCTCAGTACTCAGGGTGCTGGGTGCTCAGTGCTCGGGGTGCCCGGTGCTCAGTGCTCGGGGTGCTCGGTGCTCAGTTCTCAGGGTGCTGGCTGCTCAGTACTCAAGGTGCTGGGTGCTCAGTGCTGGGTGCTCAGTGCTCCGGGTGCTGGGTGCTCAGTGCTCGGGGTGCTGGGTGCTCAGTACTCAGGGTGCTCGGTGCTCAGTACTCAGGGTGCTGGGTGCTCAGTGCTCGGGGTGCTGGGTGCTCAGTACTCAGGGTGCTGGGTGCTCAGTGCTCGGGGTGCTCAGTGCTCAGTACGTTGGGTGCTCAGTACTCAGGGTGCTGGGTGCTCAGTGCTCAGGGTGCTGGGTGCTCAGTGCTCAGGGTGCTGGGTGCTCAGTGCTCAGGGTGCTGGGTGCTCAGTGCTCAGGGTGCTGGGTCCTCAGTGCTCAGGGTGCTCGGTGCTCAGTGCTCAGGGTGCTAAGTGCTCAGTACTCAGGGTGCTCGGTGCTCAGTGCACAGGGTACTCAGTGCTCAGTGCTCGGCGTGCTGGGTGCTCAGTGCTCGGGGTGCTGGGTGCTCAGTGCTCATGGTGCTGTTTGCTCAGTACTCAGTGTGCTCAGTGCTCAGGGTGCTGGGTGCTCAGAAGTCAGGGTGCTGGGTGCTCAGTTCTCAGGGTGCTGGGTGCTCAGTACTCAGGGTGCTTGGTGCTCAGTACTCATGGTGCTGGGTGCTCAGTGCTCAGGGTGCTCGGTGCTCAGTACTCATGGTGCTGGGTGCTCATTCTCGGGGTGCTGGGTGCTCAGTACTCAGGTTGCTCAGTACTCTGGGTACTCGGTGCTCAGTACTAATGGTGCTGGGTGCTCAGTACTCAGGGTGCTCGGTGCTCAGTTCTCAGGGTGCTCGGTGCTCAGTGTTTGGGGTGCTGGGTGCTCAATACTCAGCGTGCTGGGTGCTCAATGCTGGGTGCTCAGTGCTCCGGGTGCTGGTTGCTCAGTGCTCTGGGTGCTGGGTGCTCAGTGCTCAGGGTGCTGTTTGCTCAGTACACAGTGTGCTCAGTGCTCAGGGTGCTGGGTGCTCAGAACTCAGGGTGCTGGGTGCTCAGTACTCAGGGTGCTGGGTCCTCAGTACTCAGGGTGCTTGGTGCTCAGTACTCATGGTGCTGGGTGCTCAGTGCTCAGGGTGCTGGGTGCTCAGTACTCATGCTGCTGGGTGCTCATTCTCGGGGTGCTGGGTGCTCAGTACTCAGGTTGCTCAGTACTCTGGGTACTCGGTGGTCAGTACTCATGGTGCTGGGTGCTCAGTACTCAAGGTGCTCGGTGCTCAGTTCTCAGGGTGCTCGGTGCTCAGTGTTTGGGGTGCTGGGTGCTCAGTACTCAGCGTGCTGGGTGCTCAGTGCTCAGGGTGCTGGGTGCTCAGGGCTCAGGGTGCTGGGTGCTCAGTACTCAGTGCTCAGGATGCTGGGGGCTCAGTGCTCAGGGTGCTGGGTACTCAGTGCTCAGGGTGCTCAGTGCTCAGTACTCAGGGTGCTGGGTGCTCAGTACTCAGGGTGCTGGGTGCTCAGTGCTCGGTGTACACGGTGCTCAGTGCTCGGGGTGCTCGGTGCTCAGTTCTCAGGGAGCTGGGTGCTCAGTACTCAGGGTGCTGGGTGCTCAGTGCTGGGTGCTCAGTGCTCCGGGTGCTGGGTGCTCAGTGCTCGGGGTGCTGGGTGCTCAGTACTCAGGGTGCTCGGTGCTCAGTACTCAGGGTGCTGGGTGCTCAGTGCTCGGGGTGCTGGGTGCTCAGTACTCAGGGTGCTGGGTGCTCAGTGCTCGGGGTGCTCGGTGCTCAGTACGTTGGGTGCTCAGTACTCAGGGTGTTGGGTGCTCAGTGCTCAGGGTGCTGGGTGCTCAGTGCTCAGGGTGCTGGGTGCTCAGTGCTCAGGGTGCTGGGTTCTCAGTGCTCAGGGTGCTGGGTGGTCAGTGCTCAGGGTGCTTGGTGCTCAGTACTCAGGGTGCTTGGTGCTCAGTGCTCAGGGTGCTGGGTGCTCAGTGCTCGGGGTGCAGGGTGCTCAGTACTCAGGGTGCTGGTTGCTCAGTACTCGGGGTGCTGGGTGCTCAGTGCTCAGCGTGCTGGGTGCTCAGTACTCAGGGTGCTCGGTGCTCAGTGCTTGGGGTGCTGGGTGCTCAGTACTCAGGGTTCTCGGTGCTCAGTACTCAGGGTTCCCAGTGCTCAGTACACAGGGTGCTGGGTACTCAGTGCTCAGGGTGCTGGGTGCTCAGTACTCAGGGTGCTCAGTGCTCAGTACTCGGGGTGCTTGGTGCTCAGTACTCAGGGTGCTCAGTGCTCAGTACTCAGGGTGCTGGGTTCTCAGTGCTCGGGGCGCTGGGTGCTCAGCGCTCGGGTTGCTGGGTGCTCAGTACTCGGGGTGCTGGGTGCTCAGTGCTCAGCGTGCTGGGTGCTCAGTACTCAGGGTGCTCGGTGCTCAGTGCTTGGGGTGCTGGGTGCTCAGTACTCAGGGTGCTCGGTCCTCAGTACTCAGGGTTCTCAGTGCTCAGTACTCAGGGTGCTGGGTACTCAATGCTCAGGGTGCTGGGTGCTCAGTACTCAGGGTGCTCAGTGCTCAGTACTTGGGGTGCTTGGTGCTCAGTACTCAGGGTGCTCAGTGCTCAGTACTCGGGGTGCTGGGTGCTCAGTGCTCAGGGTGCTCAGTGCTCAGTACTCAGTGCTCAGGGTGCTCAGTGCTCAGTGCTCAGGGTGCTGGGTGTTCAGTACTCAGGGTGCTGGGTGCTCAGTACTCAGGGTGGTGGGTGCTCAGTGCTCAGGGTCCTGGGTGCTCAGTGCTCAGGATGCTGGGTGCTCAGTACTCAGGGTACTGGGTACTCAGTACTCAGGGTGGTCGGTGCTCAGTACTCAGGGTGCTGGGTGCTCAGTGCCCAGGGTGCTGGGTGCTCAGTACTCAGGGTGCTGGGTGCTCAGTACTCAGGGTGCTGGGTGCTCAGTGCTCAGGGTGCTGGGTGCTCAGTACTCAGTGTGCTGGGTGCTCAGAGCTCGGGGTGCTGGGTGCTCAGTGCTCAGGTTGATTGGTGCTCAGTACTCAGGGTGCTGGGTGCTCAGTACACAGGGTGCTGGGTGCTCAGTCCTCAAGGTGCTCAGTACACAGGGTGCTTGGTGCTCAGTGCTCAGTACTCAGGGTGCTCAGTACTCAGGGTGCTCAGTGCTCAGTACTCGGGGTGCTTGGTGCTCAGTACTCAGGGTGCTCAGTGCTCAGTACTCATGGTGCTGGGTGCTCAGTGCTCAGGGTGCTCAGTGCTCAGTGCTCGGGTGCTGGGTGCTCAATGCTCGGGGCGCTAGGTGCTCAGTGCTCGGGGTGCTGGGTGCTCAGTACTCGGGGTGCTGGGTGCTCAGTACTCAGGGTGCTCAGTGCTCAGTACTCATGGTGCTGGGTGCTCAGTGCTCAGGGTGCTCAGTGCTCAGTGCTCGGGGTGCTGGGTGCTCAATGCTCGGGGCGCTAGGTGCTCATTCTCAGGGTGCTGGGTGCTCAGTGCTCAGGGTGCTGGGTGCTCAGTTCTCAGGGTGCTGGGTGCTCAGTGCTCAGGGTGCTGGTTGCTCAGTACTCAGTGTGCTCAGTGCTCAGGGTGCTGGGTGCTCAGAACTCAGGGTGCTGGGTGCTCAGTACTCAGGGTGCTGGGTGCTCAGTACTCAGGGTTCTTGGTGCTCAGTACTCATGGTGCTGGGTGCTCAGTGCTCAGGGTGCTCGGTTCTCAGTACTCATGGTGCTGGGTGCTCATTCTCAGGGTGCTGGGTGCTCAGTACTCAGGTTGCTCAGTACTCTGGGTACTCGGTGCTCATTACTCATGGTGCTGGGTGCTCAGTACTCAGGGTGTTCGGTGCTCAGTTCTCAGGGTGCTCGGTGCTCAGTTCTCAGGGTGCTCAGTGTTTGGGGTGCTGGGTGCTCAGTGCTCAGGGTGTTGGGTGCTCAGTGCTCAGGGTGCTGGGTGCTCAGTACTCAGTGCTCAGGATGCTGGGTGCTCAGTGCTCATGGTGCTGGGTGCTCAGTGCTCAGGGTGCTCAGTGCTCAGTACTCAGGGTGCTGGGTGCTCAGTACTCAGGGTGCTGGGTGCTCAGTGCTCGGGGTGCCCGGTGCTCAGTGCTCGGGGTGCTCGGTGCTCAGTTCTCAGGGTGCTGGGTGCTCAGTACTCAAGGTGCTGGGTGCTCAGTGCTGGGTGCTCAGTGCTCCGGGTGCTGGGTGCTCAGTGCTCGGGGTGCTGGGTGCTCAGTACACAGGGTGGTCGGTGCTCAGTACTCAGGGTGCTGGGTGCTCAGTGCTCGGGGTGCTGGGTGGTCTGTACTCAGGGTGCTGGGTGCTCAGTGCTCGGGGTGCTCGGTGCTCAGTACGTTGGGTGCTCAGTACTCAGGGTGCTGGGTGCTCAGTGCTCAGGGTGCTGGGTGCTCAGTGCTCAGGGTGCTGGGTGCTCAGTGCTCAGGGTGCTGGGTGCTCAGTGCTCAGGGTGTTGGGTTCTCAGTGCTCAGGGTGCTGGGTGCTCAGTGCTCTGGGTGCTTGGTGCTCAGTACTCAGGGTGCTGGGTGCTCAGTGCTCAGGGTGCTGGGTGCTCAGTGCTCAGGGTGCTCAGTGCTCAGTACTCAGGGTGCTCGGTGCTCAGTGCACAGGGTGATCAGTGCTCAGTGCTCGGGGTGCTGGGTGCTCAGTGTTCGGGGTGCTGGGTGCTCAGTGCTCAGGGTGCTGGGTGCTCAGTACTCAGTGTGCTGGGTGCTCAGTGCTCAGGGTGCTGGGTGCTCAGTACTCAGGGTGCTGGGTACTCAGTGCTCAGGGTGCTCGGTGCTCAGTACTCGGGGTGCTGGGTGCTCATTCTCAGGGTGCTGGGTGCTCAGTGCTCGGGGTGCTGGGTGCTCAGTACTCAGGGTGCTGGGTGCTCAGTGCTCGGGGTGCTGGGTGCTCATTCTCAGGGTGCTGGGTGCTCAGTGCTCGGGGTGCTCGGTGATCAGTACTCAGGGTGCTGGGTGCTCAGTGATCAGGGTGCTGGGTGCTCAGTGCTCAGGGTGCTCAGTGCTCAGTACTCAGGGTGCTGGGTGCTCAGTACTCAGGGTGCTGGGTGCTCAGTGCTCGGGGTGCCCGGTGCTCAGTGCTCGGGGTGCTCGGTGCTCAGTTCTCAGGGTGCTGGCTGCTCAGTACTCAAGGTGCTGGGTGCTCAGTGCTGGGTGCTCAGTGCTCCGGGTGCTGGGTGCTCAGTGCTCGGGGTGCTGGGTGCTCAGTACTCAGGGTGCTCGGTGCTCAGTACTCAGGGTGCTGGGTGCTCAGTGCTCGGGGTGCTGGGTGCTCAGTACTCAGGGTGCTGGGTGCTCAGTGCTCGGGGTGCTCGGTGCTCAGTACGTTGGGTGCTCAGTACTCAGGGTGCTGGGTGCTCAGTGCTCAGGGTGCTGGGTGCTCAGTGCTCAGCGTGCTGGGTGCTCAGTGCTCAGGGTGCTGGGTGCTCAGTGCTCAGGGTGCTGGGTTCTCAGTGCTCAGGGTGCTGGGTGCTCAGTGCTCTGGGTGCTGGGTGCTCAGTGCTCAGGGTGCTCAGTGCTCAGTACTCAGGGTGCTCGGTGCTCAGAGCACAGGGTGCTCAGTGCTCAGTGCTCGGGGTGCTGGGTGCTCAGTGCTCAGGGTGCTGGGTCCTCAGTGCTCAGGGTGCTGGGTGCTCAGTGCTCAGGGTGCTAAGTGCTCAGTACTCAGGGTGCTCGGTGCTCAGTGCACAGGGTACTCAGTGCTCAGTGCTCGGGGTGCTCGGTGCTCAGTGTTTGGGGTGCTGGGTGCTCAATACTCAGCGTGCTGGGTGCTCAATGCTGGGTGCTCAGTGCTCCGGGTGCTGGGTGCTCAGTGCTCTGGGTGCTGGGTGCTCAGTGCTCAGGGTGCTGGTTGCTCAGTACACAGTGTGCTCAGTGCTCAGGGTGCTGGGTGCTCAGAACTCAGGGTGCTGTGTGCTCAGTACTCAGGGTGCTGGGTCCTCAGTACTCACGGTGCTTGGTGCTCAGTACTCATGGTGCTGGGTGCTCAGTGCTCAGGGTGCTGGGTGCTCAGTACTCATGGTGCTGGGTGCTCATTCTCGGGGTGCTGGGTGCTCAGTACTCAGGTTGCTCAGTACTCTGGGTACTCGGTGCTCAGTACTCATGGTGCTGGGTGCTCAGTACTCAAGGTGCTCGGTGCTCAGTTCTCAGGGTGCTCGGTGCTCAGTGTTTGGGGTGCTGGGTGCTCAGTACTCAGCGTGCTGGGTGCTCAGTGCTCAGGGTG
Source organism: Microtus oregoni (assembly GCF_018167655.1). Lineage (NCBI taxonomy): Eukaryota > Metazoa > Chordata > Mammalia > Rodentia > Cricetidae > Microtus > Microtus oregoni. Next base: position 170,721 of record NW_024544891.1, on the reverse strand, counting down.
CTGGGTGCTCAGGGCTCAGGGTGCTGGGTGCTCAGTACTCAGTGCTCAGGATGCTGGGGGCTCAGTGCTCAGGGTGCTGGGTACTCAGTGCTCAGGGTGCTCAGTGCTCAGTACTCAGGGTGCTGGGTGCTCAGTACTCAGGGTGCTGGGTGCTCAGTGCTCGGTGTACCCGGTGCTCAGTGCTCGGGGTGCTCGGTGCTCAGTTCTCAGGGAGCTGGGTGCTCAGTACTCAGGGTGCTGGGTGCTCAGTGCTGGGTGCTCAGTGCTCCGGGTGCTGGGTGCTCAGTGCTCGTGGTGCTGGGTGCTCAGTACTCAGGCTGCTCGGTGCTCAGTACTCAGGGTGCTGGGTGCTCAGTGCTCGGGGTGCTGGGTGCTCAGTACTCAGGGTGCTGGGTGCTCAGTGCTCGGGGTGCTCGGTGCTCAGTACGTTGGGTGCTCAATACTCAGGGTGCTGGGTGCTCAGTGCTCAGGGTGCTGGGTGCTCAGTGCTCAGGGTGCTGGGTGCTCAGTGCTCAGGGTGCTGGGTTCTCAGTGCTCAGGGTGCTGGGTGGACAGTGCTCAGGGTGCTTGGTGCTCAGTACTCAGGGTGCTTGGTGCTCAGTGCTCAGGGTGCTGGGTGCTCAGTGCTCGGTGTGCAGGGTGCTCAGTACTCAGGGTGCTGGTTGCTCAGTACTCAGGGTTCCCAGTGCTCAGTACACAGGGTGCTGGGTACTCAGTGCTCAGGGTGCTGGGTGCTCAGTACTCAGGGTGCTCAGTGCTCAGTACTCGGGGTGCTTGGTGCTCAGTACTCAGGGTGCTCAGTGCTCAGTACTCAGGGTGCTGGGTTCTCAGTGCTCGGGGCGCTGGGTGCTCAGCGCTCGGGGTGCTGGGTGCTCAGTACTCGGGGTGCTCAGTGCTCAGCGTGCTGGGTGCTCAGTACTCAGGGTGCTCGGTGCTCAGTGCTTGGGGTGCTGGGTGCTCAGTACTCAGGGTGCTCGCTGCTCAGTACTCAGGGTTCTCAGTGCTCAGTACTCAGGGTGCTGGGTACTCAATGCTCAGGGTGCTGGGTGCTCAGTACTCAGGGTGCTCAGTGCTCAGTACTCGGGGTGCTTGGTGCTCAGTACTCAGGGTGCTCAGTGCTCAGTACTCGGGGTGCTGGGTGCTCAGTGCTCAGGGTGCTCAGTGCTCAGTACTCAGTGCTCAGGGTGCTCAGTGCTCAGTGCTCAGGGTGCTGGGTGTTCAGTACTCAGGGTGCTGGGTGCTCAGTACTCAGGGTGGTAGGTGCTCAGTGCTCAGGGTCCTGGGTGCTCAGTGCTCAGGATGCTGGGTGCTCAGTACTCAGGGTACTGGGTACTCAGTACTCAGGGTGCTCGGTGCTCAGTACTCAGGGTGCTGGGTGCTCAGTGCCCAGGGTGCTGGGTGCTCAGTACTCAGGGTGCTGGGTGCTCAGTACTCAGGGTGCTGGGTGCTCAGTGCTCAGGGTGCAGGGTGCTCAGTACTCAGGGTGCTGGGTGCTCAGAGCTCGGGGTGCTGGGTGCTCAGTGCTCAGGTTGATCGGTGCTCAGTACTCTGGGTGCTGGGTGCTCAGTACACAGGGTGCTGGGTGCTCAGTCCTCAAGGTGCTCAGTACTCAGGGTGCTTGGTGCTCAGTGCTCAGTACTCAAGGTGCTCAGTACTCAGGGTGCTGGGTGCTCAGTGCTCAGGGTGCTGGGTGCTCAGTGCTCAGGTTGCTGGGTGCTCAGTCCTCAGGGTGCTCAGTGCTCAGGGTGCTGGGTGCTTAGTGCTCGCGGTGCTCGGTGCTCAGAACTCAGGGTGCTGGGTGCTCAGTACTCAGGGTGCTGGTTGCTCAGTGCTCAGGATGCTGGGTGCTCAGTGCTCATGGTGCTGGGTGCTCAGTGCTCAGGGTGCTCAGTGCTCAGTACTCAGGGTGCTGGGTGCTCAGTACTCAGGGTGCTGGGTGCTCAGTGCTCGGGGTGCCCGGTGCTCAGTGCTCGGGGTGCTCGGTGCTCAGTTCTCAGGGTGCTGGGTGCTCAGTACTCAAGGTGCTGGGTGCTCAGTGCTGGGTGCTCAGTGCTCCGGGTGCTGGGTGCTCAGTGCTCGGGGTGCTGGGTGCTCAGTACACATGGTGGTCGGTGCTCAGTACTCAGGGTGCTGGGTGCTCAGTGCTCGGGGTGCTGGGTGGTCTGTACTCAGGGTGCTGGGTGCTCAGTGCTCGGGGTGCTCGGTGCTCAGTACGTTGCGTGCTCAGTACTCAGGGTGCTGGGTGCACAGTGCTCAGGGTGCTGGGTGCTCAGTGCTCAGGGTGCTGGGTGCTCAGTGCTCAGGGTGCTGGGTGCTCAGTGCTCAGGGTGTTGGGTTCTCAGTGCTCAGGGTGCTGCGTGCTCAGTGCTCTGTGTGCTTGGTGCTCAGTACTCAGGGTGCTGGGTGCTCAGTGCTCAGGGTGCTGGCTGCTCAGTGCTCAGGCTGCTCAGTGCTCAGTACTCAGGGTGCTCGGTGCTCAGTGCACAGGGTGCTCAGTGCTCAGTGCTCGGGGTGCTGGGTGCTCAGTGTTCGGGGTGCTGGGTGCTCAGTGCTCAGGGTGCTGGGTGCTCAGTACTCAGTGTGCTCGGTGCTCAGTGCTCAGGGTGCTGGGTGCTCAGTACTCAGGGTGCTGGGTACTCAGTGCTCAGGGTGCTCGGTGCTCAGTACTCGGGGTGCTGGGTGCTCATTCTCAGGGTGCTGGGGGCTCAGTGCTCGGGGTGCTGGGTGCTCAGTACTCAGGGTGCTGGGTGCTCAGTGCTCAGGGTGCTGGGTGCTCAGTACTCAGGTGCTGGGTGCTCAGTGCTCAGGGTGCTCAGTGCTCAGTACTCAGGGTGCTGGGAGCTCAGTACTCAGGGTGCTGGGTGCTCAGTGCTCGGGGTGCCCGGTGCTCAGTGCTCGGGGTGCTCGGTGCTCAGTTCTCAGGGTGCTGGCTGCTCAGTACTCAAGGTGCTGGGTGCTCAGTGCTGGGTGCTCAGTGCTCCGGGTGCTGGGTGCTCAGTGCTCGGGGTGCTGGGTGCTCAGTACTCAGGGTGCTCGGTGCTCAGTACTCAGGGTGCTGGGTGCTCAGTGCTCGGGGTGCTGGGTGCTCAGTACTCAGGGTGCTGGGTGCTCAGTGCTCGGGGTGCTCGGTGCTCAGTACGTTGGGTGCTCAGTACTCAGGGTGCTGGGTGCTCAGTGCTCAGGGTGCTGGGTGCTCAGTGCTCAGGGTGCTGGGTGCTCAGTGCTCAGGGTGCTGGGTGCTCAGTGCTCAGGGTGCTGGGTCCTCAGTGCTCAGGGTGCTCGGTGCTCAGTGCTCAGGGTGCTAAGTGCTCAGTACTCAGGGTGCTCGGTGCTCAGTGCACAGGGTACTCAGTGCTCAGTCCTCGGCGTGCTGGGTGCTCAGTGCTCGGGGTGCTGGGTGCTCAGTGCTCATGGTGCTGTTTGCTCAGTACTCAGTGTGCTCAGTGCTCAGGGTGCTGGGTGCTCAGAAGTCAGGGTGCTGGGTGCTCAGTTCTCAGGGTGCTGGGTGCTCAGTACTCAGGGTGCTTGGTGCTCAGTACTCATGGTGCTGGGTGCTCAGTGCTCATGGTGCTGGGTGCTCAGTGCTCAGGGTGCTCAGTGCTCAGTACTCAGGGTGCTGTGTGCTCAGTACTCAGGGTGCTGGGTGCTCAGTGCTCGGGGTGCCCGGTGCTCAGTGCTCGGGGTGCTCGGTGCTCAGTTCTCAGGGTGCTGGGTGCTCAGTACTCAAGGTGCTGGGTGCTCAGTGCTGGGTGCTCAGTGCTCCGGGTGCTGGGTGCTCAGTGCTCGGGGTGCTGGGTGCTCAGTACACATGGTGGTCGGTGCTCAGTACTCAGGGTGCTGGGTGCTCAGTGCTCGGGGTGCTGGGTGGTCTGTACTCAGGGTGCTGGGTGCTCAGTGCTCGGGGTGCTCGGTGCTCAGTACGTTGGGTGCTCAGTACTCAGGGTGCTGGGTGCACAGTGCTCAGGGTGCTGGGTGCTCAGTGCTCAGGGTGCTGGGTGCTCAGTGCTCAGGGTGCTGGGTGCTCAGTGCTCAAGGTGTTGGGTTCTCAGTGCTCAGGGTGCTGCGTGCTCAGTGCTCTGTGTGCTTGGTGCTCAGTACTCAGGGTGCTGGGTGCTCAGTGCTCAGGGTGCTGGCTGCTCAGTGCTCAGGCTGCTCAGTGCTCAGTACTCAGGGTGCTCGGTGCTCAGTGCACAGGGTGCTCAGTGCTCAGTGCTCGGGGTGCTGGGTGCTCAGTGTTCGGGGTGCTGGGTGCTCAGTGCTCAGGGTGCTGGGTGCTCAGTACTCAGTGTGCTCAGTGCTCAGTGCTCAGGGTGCTGGGTGCTCAGTACTCAGGGTGCTGGGTACTCAGTGCTCAGGGTGCTCGGTGCTCAGTACTCGGGGTGCTGGGTGCTCATTCTCAGGGTGCTGGGGGCTCAGTGCTCGGGGTGCTGGGTGCTCAGTACTCAGGGTGCTGGGTGCTCAGTGCTCAGGGTGCTGGGTGCTCAGTACTCAGGTGCTGGGTGCTCAGTGCTCAGGGTGCTCAGTGCTCAGTACTCAGGGTGCTGGGAGCTCAGTACTCAGGGTGCTGGGTGCTCAGTGCTCGGGGTGCCCGGTGCTCAGTGCTCGGGGTGCTCGGTGCTCAGTTCTCAGGGTGCTGGCTGCTCAGTACTCAAGGTGCTGGGTGCTCAGTGCTGGGTGCTCAGTGCTCCGGGTGCTGGGTGCTCAGTGCTCGGGGTGCTGGGTGCTCAGTACTCAGGGTGCTCGGTGCTCAGTACTCAGGGTGCTGGGTGCTCAGTGCTCGGGGTGCTGGGTGCTCAGTACTCAGGGTGCTGGGTGCTCAGTGCTCGGGGTGCTCGGTGCTCAGTACGTTGGGTGCTCAGTACTCAGGGTGCTGGGTGCTCAGTGCTCAGGGTGCTGGGTGCTCAGTGCTCAGGGTGCTGGGTGCTCAGTGCTCAGGGTGCTGGGTGCTCAGTGCTCAGGGTGCTGGGTCCTCAGTGCTCAGGGTGCTCGGTGCTCAGTGCTCAGGGTGCTAAGTGCTCAGTACTCAGGGTGCTCGGTGCTCAGTGCACAGGGTACTCAGTGCTCAGTGCTCGGCGTGCTGGGTGCTCAGTGCTCGGGGTGCTGGGTGCTCAGTGCTCATGGTGCTGTTTGCTCAGTACTCAGTGTGCTCAGTGCTCAGGGTGCTGGGTGCTCAGAAGTCAGGGTGCTGGGTGCTCAGTTCTCAGGGTGCTGGGTGCTCAGTACTCAGGGTGCTTGGTGCTCAGTACTCATGGTGCTGGGTGCTCAGTGCTCAGGGTGCTCGGTGCTCAGTACTCATGGTGCTGGGTGCTCATTCTCGGGGTGCTGGGTGCTCAGTACTCAGGTTGCTCAGTACTCTGGGTACTCGGTGCTCAGTACTAATGGTGCTGGGTGCTCAGTACTCAGGGTGCTCGGTGCTCAGTTCTCAGGGTGCTCGGTGCTCAGTGTTTGGGGTGCTGGGTGCTCAATACTCAGCGTGCTGGGTGCTCAATGCTGGGTGCTCAGTGCTCCGGGTGCTGGTTGCTCAGTGCTCTGGGTGCTGGGTGCTCAGTGCTCAGGGTGCTGTTTGCTCAGTACACAGTGTGCTCAGTGCTCAGGGTGCTGGGTGCTCAGAACTCAGGGTGCTGGGTGCTCAGTACTCAGGGTGCTGGGTCCTCAGTACTCAGGGTGCTTGGTGCTCAGTACTCATGGTGCTGGGTGCTCAGTGCTCAGGGTGCTGGGTGCTCAGTACTCATGGTGCTGGGTGCTCATTCTCGGGGTGCTGGGTGCTCAGTACTCAGGTTGCTCAGTACTCTGGGTACTCGGTGGTCAGTACTCATGGTGCTGGGTGCTCAGTACTCAAGGTGCTCGGTGCTCAGTTCTCAGGGTGCTCGGTGCTCAGTGTTTGGGGTGCTGGGTGCTCAGTACTCAGCGTGCTGGGTGCTCAGTGCTCAGGGTGCTGGGTGCTCAGGGCTCAGGGTGCTGGGTGCTCAGTACTCAGTGCTCAGGATGCTGGGGGCTCAGTGCTCAGGGTGCTGGGTACTCAGTGCTCAGGGTGCTCAGTGCTCAGTACTCAGGGTGCTGGGTGCTCAGTACTCAGGGTGCTGGGTGCTCAGTGCTCGGTGTACACGGTGCTCAGTGCTCGGGGTGCTCGGTGCTCAGTTCTCAGGGAGCTGGGTGCTCAGTACTCAGGGTGCTGGGTGCTCAGTGCTGGGTGCTCAGTGCTCCGGGTGCTGGGTGCTCAGTGCTCGGGGTGCTGGGTGCTCAGTACTCAGGGTGCTCGGTGCTCAGTACTCAGGGTGCTGGGTGCTCAGTGCTCGGGGTGCTGGGTGCTCAGTACTCAGGGTGCTGGGTGCTCAGTGCTCGGGGTGCTCGGTGCTCAGTACGTTGGGTGCTCAGTACTCAGGGTGCTGGGTGCTCAGTGCTCAGGGTGCTGGGTGCTCAGTGCTCAGGGTGCTGGGTGCTCAGTGCTCAGGGTGCTGGGTTCTCAGTGCTCAGGGTGCTGGGTGGTCAGTGCTCAGGGTGCTTGGTGCTCAGTACTCAGGGTGCTTGGTGCTCAGTGCTCAGGGTGCTGGGTGCTCAGTGCTCGGGGTGCAGGGTGCTCAGTACTCAGGGTGCTGGTTGCTCAGTACTCGGGGTGCTGGGTGCTCAGTGCTCAGCGTGCTGGGTGCTCAGTACTCAGGGTGCTCGGTGCTCAGTGCTTGGGGTGCTGGGTGCTCAGTACTCAGGGTTCTCGGTGCTCAGTACTCAGGGTTCCCAGTGCTCAGTACACAGGGTGCTGGGTACTCAGTGCTCAGGGTGCTGGGTGCTCAGTACTCAGGGTGCTCAGTGCTCAGTACTCGGGGTGCTTGGTGCTCAGTACTCAGGGTGCTCAGTGCTCAGTACTCAGGGTGCTGGGTTCTCAGTGCTCGGGGCGCTGGGTGCTCAGCGCTCGGGTTGCTGGGTGCTCAGTACTCGGGGTGCTGGGTGCTCAGTGCTCAGCGTGCTGGGTGCTCAGTACTCAGGGTGCTCGGTGCTCAGTGCTTGGGGTGCTGGGTGCTCAGTACTCAGGGTGCTCAGTGCTCAGTACTTGGGGTGCTTGGTGCTCAGTACTCAGGGTGCTCAGTGCTCAGTACTCGGGGTGCTGGGTGCTCAGTGCTCAGGGTGCTCAGTGCTCAGTACTCAGTGCTCAGGGTGCTCAGTGCTCAGTGCTCAGGGTGCTGGGTGTTCAGTACTCAGGGTGCTGGGTGCTCAGTACTCAGGGTGGTGGGTGCTCAGTGCTCAGGGTCCTGGGTGCTCAGTGCTCAGGATGCTGGGTGCTCAGTACTCAGGGTACTGGGTACTCAGTACTCAGGGTGCTCGGTGCTCAGTACTCAGGGTGCTGGGTGCTCAGTGCCCAGGGTGCTGGGTGCTCAGTACTCAGGGTGCTGGGTGCTCAGTACTCAGGGTGCTGGGTGCTCAGTGCTCAGGGTGCTGGGTGCTCAGTACTCAGTGTGCTGGGTGCTCAGAGCTCGGGGTGCTGGGTGCTCAGTGCTCAGGTTGATTGGTGCTCAGTACTCAGGGTGCTGGGTGCTCAGTACACAGGGTGCTGGGTGCTCAGTCCTCAAGGTGCTCAGTACACAGGGTGCTTGGTGCTCAGTGCTCAGTACTCAGGGTGCTCAGTACTCAGGGTGCTGGGTGCTCAGTGCTCAGGGTGCTGGGTGCTCAGTGCTCAGGGTGCTGGGTGCTCAGTCCTCAGGGTGCTCAGTGCTCAGGGTGCTGGGTGCTCAGTGCTCGCGGTGCTCGGTGCTCAGAACTCAGGGTGCTGGGTGCTCAGTACTCAGGGTGCTGGTTGCTCAGTGCTCAGGATGCTGGGTGCTCAGTGCTCATGGTGCTGGGTGCTCAGTGCTCAGGGTGCTCAGTGCTCAGTACTCAGGGTGCTGGGTGCTCAGTACTCAGGGTTCTGGGTGCTCAGTGCTCGGGGTGCCCGGTGCTCAGTGCTCGGGGTGCTCGGTGCTCAGTTCTCAGGGTGCTGGGTGCTCAGTACTCAAGGTGCTGGGTGCTCAGTGCTGGGTGCTCAGTGCTCCGGGTGCTGGGTGCTCAGTGCTCGGGGTGCTGGGTGCTCAGTACACAGGGTGGTCGGTGCTCAGTACTCAGGGTGCTGGGTGCTCAGTGCTCGGGGTGCTGGGTGGTCTGTACTCAGGGTGCTGGGTGCTCAGTGCTCGGGGTGCTCGGTGCTCAGTACGTTGGGTGCTCAGTACTCAGGGTGCTGGGTGCTCAGTGCTCAGGGTGCTGGGTGCTCAGTGCTCAGGGTGCTGGGTGCTCAGTGCTCAGGGAGCTGGGTGCTCAGTGCTCAGGGTGTTGGGTTCTCAGTGCTCAGGGTGCTGGGTGCTCAGTGCTCTGTGTGCTTGGTGCTCAGTACTCAGGGTGCTGGGTGCTCAGTGCTCAGGGTGCTGGCTGCTCAGTGCTCAGGCTGCTCAGTGCTCAGTACTCAGGGTGCTCGGTGCTCAGTGCACAGGGTGCTCAGTGCTCAGTGCTCGGGGTGCTGGGTTCTCAGTGTTCGGGGTGCTGGGTGCTCAGTGCTCAGGGTGCTGGGTGCTCAGTACTCAGTGTGCTGGGTGCTCAGTGCTCAGGGTGCTGGGTGCTCAGTACTCAGGGTGCTGGGTACTCAGTGCTCAGGGTGCTCGGTGCTCAGTACTCGGGGTGCTGGGTGCTCATTCTCAGGGTGCTGGGTGCTCAGTGCTCGGGGTGCTGGGTGCTCAGTACTCAGGGTGCTGGGTGCTCAGTGCTCAGGGTGCTGGGTGCTCAGTACTCAGGGTGCTGGGTGCTCAGTGCTCAGGGTGCTCAGTGCTCAGTACTCAGGGTGCTGGGTGCTCAGTACTCAGGGTGCTGGGTGCTCAGTGCTCGGGGTGCCCGGTGCTCAGTGCTCGGGGTGCTCGGTGCTCAGTTCTCAGGGTGCTGGCTGCTCAGTACTCAAGGTGCTGGGTGCTCAGTGCTGGGTGCTCAGTGCTCCGGGTGCTGGGTGCTCAGTTCTCGGGGTGCTGGGTGCTCAGTACTCAGGGTGCTGGGTGCTCAGTACTCAGGGTGCTGGGTGCTCAGTGCTCGGGGTGCTGGGTGCTCAGTACTCAGGGTGCTGGGTGCTCAGTGCTCGGGGTGCTCGGTGCTCAGTACGTTGGGTGCTCAGTACTCAGGGTGCTGGGTGCTCAGTGCTCAGGGTGCTGGGTGCTCAGTGCTCAGGGTGCTGGGTGCTCAGTGCTCAGGGTGCTGGGTGCTCAGTGCTCAGGGTGCTGGGTCCTCAGTGCTCAGGGTGCTGGGTGCTCAGTGCTCAGGGTGCTAAGTGCTCAGTACTCAGGGTGCTCGGTGCTCAGTGCACAGGGTACTCAGTGCTCAGTGCTCGGGGTGCTGGGTGCTCAGTGCTCGGGTTGCTGGGTGCTCAGTGCTCATGGTGCTGTTTGCTCAGTACTCAGTGTGCTCAGTGCTCAGGGTGCTGGGTGCTCAGAAGTCAGGGTGCTGGGTGCTCAGTTCTCAGGGTGCTGGGTGCTCAGTACTCAGGGTGCTTGGTGCTCAGTACTCATGGTGCTGGGTGCTCAGTGCTCAGGGTGCTCGGTGCTCAGTACTCATGGTGCTGGGTGCTCATTCTCGGGGTGCTGGGTGCTCAGTACTCAGGTTGCTCAGTACTCTGGGTACTCGGTGCTCAGTACTAATGGTGCTGGGTGCTCAGTACTCAGGGTGCTTGGTGCTCAGTTCTCAGGGTGCTCGGTGCTCAGTGTTTGGGGTGCTGGGTGCTCAATACTCAGCGTGCTGGGTGCTCAATGCTGGGTGCTCAGTGCTCCGGGTGCTGGGTGCTCAGTGCTCTGGGTGCTGGGTGCTCAGTGCTCAGGGTGCTGGTTGCTCAGTACACAGTGTGCTCAGTGCTCAGGGTGCTGGGTGCTCAGAACTCAGGGTGCTGGGTGCTCAGTACTCAGGGTGCTGGGTCCTCAGTACTCAGGGTGCTAGGTGCTCAGTACTCATGGTGCTGGGTGCTCAGTGCTCAGGGTGCTGGGTGCTCAGTACTCATGGTGCTGGGTGCTCATTCTCGGGGTGCTGGGTGCTCAGTACTCAGGTTGCTCAGTACTCTGGGTACTCGGTGCTCAGTACTCATGGTGCTGGGTGCTCAGTACTGAAGGTGCTCGGTGCTCAGTTCTCAGGGTGCTCGGTGCTCAGTGTTTGGGGTGCTGGGTGCTCAGTACTCAGCGTGCTGGGTGCTCAGTGCTCAGGGTGCTGGGTGCTCAGGGCTCAGGGTGCTGGGTGCTCAGTACTCAGTGCTCAGGATGCTGGGGGCTCAGTGCTCAGGGTGCTGGGTACTCAGTGCTCAGGGTGCTCAGTGCTCAGTACTCAGGGTGCTGGGTGCTCAGTACTCAGGGTGCTGGGTGCTCAGTGCTCGGTGTACCCGGTGCTCAGTGCTCGGGGTGCTCGGTGCTCAGTTCTCAGGGAGCTGGGTGCTCAGTACTCAGGGTGCTGGGTGCTCAGTGCTGGGTGCTCAGTGCTCCGGGTGCTGGGTGCTCAGTGCTCGGGGTGCTGGGTGCTCAGTACTCAGGGTGCTCGGTGCTCAGTACTCAGGGTGCTGGGTGCTCAGTGCTCGGGGTGCTGGGTGCTCAGTACTCAGGGTGCTGGGTGCTCAGTGCTCGGGGTGCTCGGTGCTCAGTACGTTGGGTGCTCAGTACTCAGGGTGCTGGGTGCTCAGTGCTCAGGGTGTTGGGTGCTCAGTGCTCAGGGTGCTGGGTGCTCAGTGCTCAGGGTGCTGGGTTCTCAGTGCTCAGGGTGCTGGGTGGTCAGTGCTCAGGGTGCTTGGTGCTCAGTACTCAGGGTGCTTGGTGCTCAGTGCTCAGGGTGCTGGGTGCTCAGTGCTCGGGGTGCAGGGTGCTCAGTACTCAGGGTGCTGGTTGCTCAGTACTCGGGGTGCTGGGTGCTCAGTGCTCAGCATGCTGGGTGCTCAGTACTCAGGGTGCTCAGTGCTCAGTACTCGGGGTGCTTGGTGCTCAGTACTCAGGGTGCTCAGTGCTCAGTACTCAGGGTGCTGGGTTCTCAGTGCTCGGGGCGCTGGGTGCTCAGCGCTCGGGGTGCTGTGTGCTCAGTGCTCAGCGTGCTGGGTGCTCAGTACTCAGGGTGCTCGGTGCTCAGTGCTTGGGGTGCTGGGTGCTCAGTACTCAGGGTGCTCGGTGCTCAGTACTCAGGGTTCTCAGTGCTCAGTACTCAGGGTGCTGGGTACTCAATGCTCAGGGTGCTGGGTGCTCAGTACTCAGGGTGCTCAGTGCTCAGTACTCGGGGTGCTGGTTGCTCAGTGCTCAGGGTGCTCAGTGCTCAGTACTCAGTGCTCAGGGTGCTCAGTGCTCAGTGCTCAGGGTGCTGGGTGTTCAGTACTCAGGGTGCTGGGTGCTCAGTACTCAGGGTGGTGGGTGCTCAGTGCTCAGGGTCCTGGGTGCTCAGTGCTCAGGATGCTGGGTGCTCAGTACTCAGGGTACTGGGTACTCAGTACTCAGGGTGCTCGGTGCTCAGTACTCAGGGTGCTGGGTGCTCAGTGCCCAGGGTGCTGGGTGCTCAGTACTCAGGGTGCTGGGTGCTCAGTACTCAGGGTGCTGGGTGCTCAGTGCTCAGGGTGCTGGGTGCTCAGTACTCAGTGTGCTGGGTGCTCAGAGCTCGGGGTGCTGGGTGCTCAGTGCTCAGGTTGATCGGTGCTCAGTACTCAGGTTGCTGGGTGCTCAGTACACAGGGTGCTGGGTGCTCAGTCCTCAAGGTGCTCAGTACTCAGGGTGCTTGGTGCTCAGTGCTCAGTACTCAGGGTGCTCAGTACTCAGGGTGCTGGGTGCTCAGTGCTCAGGGTGCTGGGTGCTCAGTGCTCAGGGTGCTGGGTGCTCAGTCCTCAGGGTGCTCTGTGCTCAGGGTGCTGGGTGCTCAGTGCTCGCGGTGCTCGGTGCTCAGAACTCAGGGTGCTGGGTGCTCAGTACTCAGGGTGCTGGTTGCTCAGTGCTCAGGATGCTGGGTGCTCAGTGCTCATGGCGCTGGGTGCTCAGTGCTCAGGGTGCTCAGTGCTCAGTACTCAGGGTGCTGGGTGCTCACTACTCAGGGTGCTGGGTGCTCAGTACTCAGGGTGCTGGGTCCTCAGTACTCAGGGTGCTTGGTGCTCAGTACTCATGGTGCTGGGTGCTCAGTGCTCAGGGTGCTGGGTGCTCAGTACTCATGGTGCTGGGTGCTCATTCTCGGGGTGCTGGGTGCTCAGTACTCAGGTTGCTCAGTACTCTGGGTACTCGGTGCTCAGTACTAATGGTGCTGGGTGCTCAGTACTCAGGGTGCTTGGTGCTCAGTTCTCAGGGTGCTCGGTGCTCAGTGTTTGGGGTGCTGGGTGCTCAATACTCAGCGTGCTGGGTGCTCAATGCTGGGTGCTCAGTGCTCCGGGTGCTGGGTGCTCAGTGCTCTGGGTGCTGGGTGCTCAGTGCTCAGGGTGCTGGTTGCTCAGTACACAGTGTGCTCAGTGCTCAGGGTGCTGGGTGCTCAGAACTCAGGGTGCTGGGTGCTCAGTACTCAGGGTGCTGGGTCCTCAGTACTCAGGGTGCTTGGTGCTCAGTACTCATGGTGCTGGGTGCTCAGTGCTCAGGGTGCTGGGTGCTCAGTACTCATGGTGCTGGGTGCTCATTCTCGGGGTGCTGGGTGCTCAGTACTCAGGTTGCTCAGTACTCTGGGTACTCGGTGCTCAGTACTCATGGTGCTGGGTGCTCAGTACTCAAGGTGCTCGGTGCTCAGTTCTCAGGGTGCTCGGTGCTCAGTGTTTGGGGTGCTGGGTGCTCAGTACTCAGCGTGCTGGGTGCTCAGTGCTCAGGGTGCTGGGTGCTCAGGGCTCAGGGTGCTGGGTGCTCAGTACTCAGTGCTCAGGATGCTGGGGGCTCAGTGCTCAGGGTGCTGGGTACTCAGTGCTCAGGGTGCTGGGTGCTCAGTACTCAGGGTGCTGGGTGCTCAGTGCTCGGTGTACCCGGTGCTCAGTGCTCGGGGTGCTCGGTGCTCAGTTCTCAGGGAGCTGGGTGCTCAGTACTCAGGGTGCTGGGTGCTCAGTGCTGGGTGCTCAGTGCTCCGGGTGCTGGGTGCTCAGTGCTCGGGGTGCTGGGTGCTCAGTACTCAGGGTGCTCGGTGCTCAGTACTCAGGGTGCTGGGTGCTCAGTGCTCGGGGTGCTGGGTGCTCAGTACTCAGGGTGCTGGGTGCTCAGTGCTCGGGGTGCTCGGTGCTCAGTACGTTGGGTGCTCAGTACTCAGGGTGCTGGGTGCTCAGTGCTCAGGGTGTTGGGTGCTCAGTGCTCAGGGTGCTGGGTGCTCAGTGCTCAGGGTGCTGGGTTCTCAGTGCTCAGGGTGCTGGGTGGTCAGTGCTCAGGGTGCTTGGTGCTCAGTACTCAGGGTGCTTGGTGCTCAGTGCTCAGGGTGCTGGGTGCTCAGTGCTCGGGGTGCAGGGTGCTCAGTACTCAGGGTGCTGGTTGCTCAGTACTCGGGGTGCTGGGTGCTCAGTGCTCAGCATGCTGGGTGCTCAGTACTCAGGGTGCTCAGTGCTCAGTACTCGGGGTGCTTGGTGCTCAGTACTCAGGGTGCTCAGGGCTCAGTACTCAGGGTGCTGGGTTCTCAGTGCTCGGGGCGCTGGGTGCTCAGCGCTCGGGGTGCTGGGTGCTCAGTACTCGGGGTGCTGTGTGCTCAGTGCTCAGCGTGCTGGGTGCTCAGTACTCAGGGTGCTCGGTGCTCAGTGCTTGGGGTGCTGGGTGCTCAGTACTCAGGGTGCTCGGTGCTCAGTACTCAGGGTTCTCAGTGCTCAGTACTCAGGGTGCTGGGTACTCAATGCTCAGGGTGCTGGGTGCTCAATACTCAGGGTGCTCAGTGCTCAGTACTCGGGGTGCTGGGTGCTCAGTGCTCAGGGTGCTCAGTGCTCAGTACTCAGTGCTCAGGGTGCTCAGTGCTCAGTGCTCAGGGTGCTGGGTGTTCAGTACTCAGGGTGCTGGGTGCTCAGTACTCAGGGTGGTGGGTGCTCAGTGCTCAGGGTCCTGGGTGCTCAGTGCTCAGGATGCTGGGTGCTCAGTACTCAGGGTACTGGGTACTCAGTACTCAGGGTGCTCGGTGCTCAGTACTCAGGGTGCTGGGTGCTCAGTGCCCAGGGTGCTGGGTGCTCAGTACTCAGGGTGCTGGGTGCTCAGTACTCAGGGTGCTGGGTGCTCAGTGCTCAGGGTGCTGGGTGCTCAGTACTCAGTGTGCTGGGTGCTCAGAGCTCGGGGTGCTGGGTGCTCAGTGCTCAGGTTGATCGGTGCTCAGTACTCAGGGTGCTGGGTGCTCAGTACACAGGGTGCTGGGTGCTCAGTCCTCAAGGTGCTCAGTACTCAGGGTGCTTGGTGCTCAGTGCTCAGTACTCAGGGTGCTCAGTACTCAGGGTGCTGGGTGCTCAGTGCTCAGGGTGCTGGGTGCTCAGTGCTCAGGGTGCTGGGTGCTCAGTCCTCAGGGTGCTCAGTGCTCAGGGTGCTGGGTGCTCAGTGCTCGCGGTGCTCGGTGCTCAGAACTCAGGGTGCTGGGTGCTCAGTACTCAGGGTGCTGGTTGCTCAGTGCTCAGGATGCTGGGTGCTCAGTGCTCATGGCGCTGGGTGCTCAGTGCTCAGGGTGCTCAGTGCTCAGTACTCAGGGTGCTGGGTGCTCACTACTCAGGGTGCTGGTTGCTCAGTGCTCGGGGTGCTCGGTGCTCAGTTCTCAGGGTGCTGGTTGCTCAGTACTCAAGGTGCTGGGTGCTCAGTGCTGGGTGCTCAGTGCTCCGGGTGCTGGGTGCTCAGTGCTCGGGGTGCTGGGTGCTCAGTACACAGGGTGGTCGGTGCTCAGTACTCAGGGTGCTGGGTGCTCAGTGCTCGGGGTGCTGGGTGGTCTGTACTCAGGGTGCTGGGTGCTCAGTGCTCGGGGTGCTCGGTGCTCAGTACGTTGGGTGCTCAGTACTCAGGGTGCTGGGTGCTCAGTGCTCAGGGTGCTGGGTGCTCAGTGCTCAGGGTGCTGGGTGCTCAGTGCTCAGGGTGCTGGGTGCTCAGTGCTCAGGGTGTTGGGTTCTCAGTGCTCAGGGTGCTGGGTGCTCAGTGCTCTGTGTGCTTGGTGCTCAGTACTCAGGGTGCTGGGTGCTCAGTGCTCAGGGTGCTGGCTGCTCAGTGCTCAGGCTGCTCAGTGCTCAGTACTCAGGGTGCTCGGTGCTCAGTGCACAGGGTGCTCAGTGCTCAGGGTGCTGGGTGCTCAGTACTCAGTGTGCTGGGTGCTCAGTGCTCAGGGTGCTGGGTGCTCAGTACTCAGGGTGCTGGGTACTCAGTGCTCAGGGTGCTCGGTGCTCAGTACTCGGGGTGCTGGGTGCTCATTCTCAGGGTGCTGGGTGCTCAGTGCTCGGGGTGCTGGGTGCTCAGTACTCAGGGTGCTGGGTGCTCAGTGCTCAGGGTGCTGGGTGCTCAGTACTCAGGGTGCTGGGTGCTCAGTGCTCAGGGTGCTCAGTGCTCAGTACTCAGGGTGCTGGGTGCTCAGTACTCAGGGTGCTGGGTGCTCAGTGCTCGGGGTGCCCGGTGCTCAGTGCTCGGGGTGCTCGGTGCTCAGTTCTCAGGGTGCTGGCTGCTCAGTACTCAAGGTGCTGGGTGCTCAGTGCTTGGTGCTCAGTGCTCCGGGTGCTGGGTGCTCAGTGCTCGGGGTGCTGGGTGCTCAGTACTCAGGGTGCTCGGTGCTCAGTACTCAGGGTGCTGGGTGCTCAGTGCTCGGGGTGCTGGGTGCTCAGTACTCAGCGTGCTGGGTGCTCAGTGCTCGGGGTGCTCGGTGCTCAGTACGTTGGTTGCTCAGTACTCAGTTTGCTGGGTGCTCAGTGCTCAGGGTGCTGGGTGCTCAGTGCTCAGGGTGCTGGGTGCTCAGTGCTCAGGGTGCTGGGTGCTCAGTGCTCAGGGTGCTGGGTTCTCAGTGCTCAGGGTGCTGGGTGCTCAGTGCTCTGGGTGCTTGGTGCTCAGTACTCAGGGTGCTGGGTGCTCAGTGCTCAGGGTGCTGGGTGCTCAGTGCTCAGGGTGCTCAGTGCTCAGTACTCAGGGTGCTCGGTGCTCAGAGCACAGGGTGCTCAGTGCTCAGTGCTCGGGGTGCTCGGTGCTCAGTGCTCAGGGTGCTGGGTCCTCAGTGCTCAGGGTGCTGGGTGCTCAGTGCTCAGGGTGCTAAGTGCTCAGTACTCAGGGTGCTCGGTGCTCAGTGCACAGGGTACTCAGTGCTCAGTGCTCGGGGTGCTGGGTGCTCAGTGCTCGGGGTGCTGGGTGCTCAGTGCTCAGGGTGCTGGTTGCTCAGTACTCAGTGTGCTCAGTGCTCAGGGTGCTGGGTGCTCAGAAGTCAGGGTGCTGGGTTCTCAGTTCTCAGGGTGCTGGGTGCTCAGTACTCAGCGTGCTTGGTGCTCAGTACTCATGGTGCTGGGTGCTCAGTGCTCAGGGTGCTCGGTGCTCAGTACTCATGGTGCTGGGTGCTCATTCTCGGGGTGCTGGGTGCTCAGTACTCAGGTTGCTCAGTACTCTGGGTACTCGGTGCTCAGTACTAATGGTGCTGGGTGCTCAGTACTCAGGGTGCTCGGTGCTCAGTTCTCAGGGTGCTCGGTGCTCAGTGTTTGGGGTGCTGGGTGCTCAATACTCAGCGTGCTGGGTGCTCAATGCTGGGTGCTCAGTGCTCCGGGTGCTGGGTGCTCAGTGCTCTGGGTGCTGGGTGCTCAGTGCTCAGGGTGCTGGTTGCTCAGTACACAGTGTGCTCAGTGCTCAGGGTGCTGGGTGCTCAGAACTCAGGGTGCTGGGTGCTCAGTACTCAGGGTGCTGGGTCCTCAGTACTCAGGGTGCTTGGTGCTCAGTACTCATGGTGCTGGGTGCTCAGTGCTCAGGGTGCTGGGTGCTCAGTACTCATGGTGCTGGGTGCTCATTCTCGGGGTGCTGGGTGCTCACTACTCAGGTTGCTCAGTACTCTGGGTACTCGGTGCTCAGTACTCATGGTGCTGGGTGCTCAGTACTCAAGGTGCTCGGTGCTCAGTTCTCAGGGTGCTCGGTGCTCAGTGTTTGGGGTGCTGGGTGCTCAGTACCCAGCGTGCTGGGTGCTCAGTGCTCAGGGTGCTGGGTGCTCAGGGCTCAGGGTGCTGGGTGCTCAGTACTCAGTGCTCAGGATGCTGGGGGCTCAGTGCTAAGGGTGCTGGGTACTCAGTGCTCAGGGTGCTCAGTGCTCAGTACTCAGGGTGCTGGGTGCTCAGTACTCAGGGTGCTGGGTGCTCAGTGCTCCGTGTACCCGGTGCTCAGTGCTCGGGGTGCTCGGTGCTCAGTTCTCAGGGAGCTGGGTGCTCAGTACTCAGGGTGCTGGGTGCTCAGTGCTGGGTGCTCAGTGCTCCGGGTGCTGGGTGCTCAGTGCTCGGGGTGCTGGGTGCTCAGTACTCAGGGTGCTCGGTGCTCAGTACTCAGGGTGCTGGGTGCTCAGTGCTCGGGGTGCTGGGTGCTCAGTACTCAGGGTGCTGGGTGCTCAGTGCTCGGGGTGCTCGGTGCTCAGTACGTTGGGTGCTCAGTACTCAGGGTGCTGGGTGCTCAGTGCTCAGGGTGCTGGGTGCTCAGTGCTCAGGGTGCTGGGTGCTCAGTGCTCAGGGTGCTGGGTTCTCAGTGCTCAGGGTGCTGGGTGGACAGTGCTCAGGGTGCTTGGTGCTCAGTACTCAGGGTGCTTGGTGCTCAGTGCTCAGGGTGCTGGGTGCTCAGTGCTCGGGGTGCAGGGTGCTCAGTACTCAGGGTGCTGGTTGCTCAGTACTCGGGGTGCTGGGTGCTCAGTCCTCAGCGTGCTGGGTGCTCAGTACTCAGGGTGCTCGGTGCTCAGTGCTTGGGGTGCTGGGTGCTCAGTACTCAGGGTGCTGGGTGCTCAGTACTCAGGGTTCCCAGTGCTCAGTACACAGGGTGCTGGGTACTCAGTGCTCAGGGTGCTGGGTGCTCAGTACTCAGGGTGCTCAGTGCTCAGTACTCGGGGTGCTTGGTGCTCAGTACTCAGGGTGCTCAGTGCTCAGTACTCAGGGTGCTGGGTTCTCAGTGCTCGGGGCGCTGGGTGCTCAGCGCTAGGGGTGCTGGGTGCTCAGTACTCGGGGTGCTGGGTGCTCAGTGCTCAGCGTGCTGGGTGCTCAGTACTCAGGGTGCTCGGTGCTCAGTGCTTGGGGTGCTGGGTGCTCAGTACTCAGGGTGCTCGGTGCTCAGTACTCAGGGTTCTCAGTGCTCAGTACTCAGGGTGCTGGGTACTCAATGCTCAGGGTGCTGGGTGCTCAGTACTCAGGGTGCTCAGTGCTCAGTACTCGGGGTGCTTGGTGCTCAGTACTCAGGGTGCTCAGTGCTCAGTACTCGGGGTGCTGGGTGCTCAGTGCTCAGGGTGCTCAGTGCTCAGTACTCAGTGCTCAGGGTTCTCAGTGCTCAGTGCTCAGGGTGCTGGGTGTTCAGTACTCAGGGTGCTGGGTGCTCAGTACTCAGGGTGGTGGGTGCTCAGTGCTCAGGGTCCTGGGTGCTCAGTGCTCAGGATGCTGGGTGCTCAGTACTCAGGGTACTGGGTACTCAGTACTCAGGGTGCTCGGTGCTCAGTACTCAGGGTGCTGGGTGCTCAGTGCCCAGGGTGCTGGGTGCTCAGTACTCAGGGTGCTGGATGCTCAGTACTCAGGGTGCTGGGTGCTCAGTGCTCAGGGTGCTGGGTGCTCAGTACTCAGTGTGCTGGGTGCTCAGAGCTCGGGGTGCTGGGTGCTCAGTGCTCAGGTTGATCGGTGCTCATTACTCAGGGTGCTGGGTGCTCAGTACACAGGGTGCTGTGTGCTCAGTCCTCAAGGTGCTCAGTACTCAGGGTGCTTGGTGCTCAGTGCTCAGTACTCAGGGTGCTCAGTACTCAGGGTGCTGGGTGCTCAGTGCTCAGGGTGCTGGGTGCTCAGTGCTCAGGGTGCTGGGTGCTCAGTCCTCAGGGTGCTCAGTGCTCAGGGTGCTGGGTGCTCAGTGCTCGCGGTGCTCGGTGCTCAGAACTCAGGGTGCTGGGTGCTCAGTACTCAGGGTGCTGGTTGCTCAGTGCTCAGGATGCTGGGTGCTCAGTGCTCAGGGTGCTCAGTGCTCAGGGTGCTCAGTGCTCAGTACTCAGGGTGCTGGGTGCTCAGTACTCAGGGTGCTGGGTGCTCAGTGCTCGGGGTGCCCGGTGCTCAGTGCTCGGGGTGCTCGGTGCTCAGTTCTCAGGGTGCTGGGTGCTCAGTACTCAAGGTGCTGGGTGCTCAGTGCTGGGTGCTCAGTGCTCCGGGTGCTGGGTGCTCAGTGCTCGGGGTGCTGGGTGCTCAGTACACAGGGTGGTCGGTGCTCAGTACTCAGGGTGCTGGGTGCTCAGTGCTCGGGGTGCTGGGTGGTCTGTACTCAGGGTGCTGGGTGCTCAGTGCTCGGGGTGCTCGGTGCTCAGTACGTTGGGTGCTCAGTACTCAGGGTGCTGGGTGCTCAGTGCTCAGGGTGCTGGGTGCTCAGTGCTCAGGGTGCTGGGTGCTCAGTGCTCAGGGTGCTGGGTGCTCAGTGCTCAGGGTGTTGGGTTCTCAGTGCTCAGGGTGCTGGGTGCTCAGTGCTCTGTGTGCTTGGTGCTCAGTACTCAGGGTGCTGGGTGCTCAGTGCTCAGGGTGCTGGCTGCTCAGTGCTCAGGCTGCTCAGTGCTCAGTACTCAGGGTGCTCGGTGCTCAGTGCACAGGGTGCTCAGTGCTCAGTGCTCGGGGTGCTGGGTGCTCAGTGTTCGGGGTGCTGGGTGCTCAGTGCTCAGGGTGCTGGGTGCTCAGTACTCAGTGTGCTGGGTGCTCAGTGCTCAGGGTGCTGGGTGCTCAGTACTCAGGGTGCTGGGTACTCAGTGCTCAGGGTGCTCGGTGCTCAGTACTCGGGGTGCTGGGTGCTCATTCTCAGGGTGCTGGGTGCTCAGTGCTCGGGGTGCTGGGTGCTCAGTACTCAGGGTGCTGGGTGCTCAGTGCTCAGGGTGCTGGGTGCTCAGTACTCAGGGTGCTGGGTGCTCAGTGCTCAGGGTGCTCAGTGCTCAGTACTCAGGGTGCTGGGTGCTCAGTACTCAGGGTGCTGGGTGCTCAGTGCTCGGGGTGCCCGGTGCTCAGTGCTCGGGGTGCTCGGTGCTCAGTTCTCAGGGTGCTGGCTGCTCAGTACTCAAGGTGCTGGGTGCTCAGTGCTGTGTGCTCAGTGCTCCGGGTGCTGGGTGCTCAGTGCTCGGGGTGCTGGGTGCTCAGTACTCAGGGTGCTCGGTGCTCAGTACTCAGGGTGCTGGGTGCTCAGTGCTCGGGGTGCTGGGTGCTCAGTACTCAGGGTGCTGGGTGCTGAGTGCTCGGGGTGCTCGGTGCTCAGTACGTTGGGTGCTTAGTACTCAGGGTGCTGGGTGCTCAGTGCTCAGGGTGCTGGGTGCTCAGTGCTCAGGGTGCTGGGTGCTCAGTGCTCAGGGTGCTGGGTGCTCAGTGCTCAGGGTGCTGGGTCCTCAGTGCTCAGGGTGCTGGGTGCTCAGTGCTCAGGGTGCTAAGTGCTCAGTACTCAGGGTGCTCGGTGCTCAGTGCACAGGGTACTCAGTGCTCAGTGCTCGGGGTGCTGGGTGCTCAGTGCTCGGGGTGCTGGGTGCTCAGTGCTCATGGTGCTGTTTGCTCAGTATTCAGTGTGCTCAGTGCTCAGGGTGCTGGGTGCTCAGAAGTCAGGGTGCTGGGTGCTCAGTTCTCAGGGTGCTGGGTGCTCAGTACTCAGGGTGCTTGGTGCTCAGTACTCATGGTGCTGGGTGCTCAGTGCTCAGGGTGCTCGGTGCTCAGTACTCATGGTGCTGGGTGCTCATTCTCGGGGTGCTGGGTGCTCAGTACTCAGGTTGCTCAGTACTCTGGGTACTCGGTGCTCAGTACTAATGGTGCTGGGTGCTCAGTACTCAGGGTGCTCGGTGCTCAGTTCTCAGGGTGCTCGGTGCTCAGTGTTTGGGGTGCTGGGTGCTCAATACTCAGCGTGCTGGGTGCTCAATGCTGGGTGCTCAGTGCTCCGGGTGCTGGGTGCTCAGTGCTCTGGGTGCTGGGTGCTCAGTGCTCAGGGTGCTGGTTGCTCAGTACACAGTGTGCTCAGTGCTCAGGGTGCTGGGTGCTCAGAACTCAGGGTGCTGTGTGCTCAGTACTCAGGGTGCTGGGTCCTCAGTACTCAGGGTGCTTGGTGCTCAGTACTCATGGTGCTGGGTGCTCAGTGCTCAGGGTGCTGGGTGCTCAGTACTCATGGTGCTGGGTGCTCATTCTCGGGGTGCTGGGTGCTCAGTACTCAGGTTGCTCAGTACTCTGGGTACTCGGTGCTCAGTACTCATGGTGCTGGGTGCTCAGTACTCAAGGTGCTCGGTGCTCAGTGTTTGGGGTGCTCGGTGCTCAGTACTCAGCGTGCTGGGTGCTCAGTGCTCAGGGTGCTGGGTGCTCAGGGCTCAGGGTGCTGGTTGCTCAGTACTCAGTGCTCAGGATGCTGGGGGCTCAGTGCTCAGGGTGCTGGGTACTCAGTGCTCAGGGTGCTCAGTGCTCAGTACTCAGGGTGCTGGGTGCTCAGTACTCAGGGTGCTGGGTGCTCAGTGCTCGGTGTACCCGGTGCTCAGTGCTCGGGGTGCTCGGTGCTCAGTTCTCAGGGAGCTGGGTGCTCAGTACTCAGGGTGCTGGGTGCTCAGTGCTGGGTGCTCAGTGCTCCGGGTGCTGGGTGCTCAGTGCTCGGGGTGCTGGGTGCTCAGTACTCAGGGTGCTTGGTGCTCAGTACTCAGGGTGCTGGGTGCTCAGTGCTCGGGGTGCTGGGTGCTCAGTACTCAGGGTGCTGGGTGCTCATTGCTCGGGGTGCTCGGTGCTCAGTACGTTGGGTGCTCAGTACTCATTGTGCTGGGTGCTCAGTGCTCAGGGTGCTGGGTGCTCAGTGCTCAGGGTGCTGGGTGCTCAGTGCTCAGGGTGCTGGGTTCTCAGTGCTCAGGGTGCTGGGTGGTCAGTGCTCAGGGTGCTTGGTGCTCAGTACTCAGGGTGCTTGGTGCTCAGTGCTCAGGGTGCTGGGTGCTCAGTGCTCGGGGTGCAGGGTGCTCAGTACTCAGGGTGCTGGTTGCTCAGTACTCGGGGTGCTGGGTGCTCAGTGCTCAGCGTGCTGGGTGCTCAGTACTCAGGGTGCTCGGTGCTCAGTGCTGTGTGCTCAGTGCTCCGGGTGCTGGGTGCTCAGTGCTCGGGGTGCTGGGTGCTCAGTACGCAGGGTGCTCGGTGCTCAGTACTCAGGGTGCTGGGTGCTCAGTGCTCGGGGTGCTGGGTGCTCAGTACTCAGGGTGCTGGGTGCTGAGTGCTCGGGGTGCTCGGTGCTCAGTACGTTGGGTGCTTAGTACTCAGGGTGCTGGGTGCTCAGTGCTCAGGGTGCTGGGTGCTCAGTGCTCAGGGTGCTGGGTGCTCAGTGCTCAGGGTGCTGGGTGCTCAGTGCTCAGGGTGCTGGGTCCTCAGTGCTCAGGGTGCTGGGTGCTCAGTGCTCAGGGTGCTAAGTGCTCAGTACTCAGGGTGCTCGGTGCTCAGTGCACAGGGTACTCAGTGCTCAGTGCTCGGGGTGCTGGGTGCTCAGTGCTCGGGGTGCTGGGTGCTCAGTGCTCATGGTGCTGTTTGCTCAGTACTCAGTGTGCTCAGTGCTCAGGGTGCTGGGTGCTCAGAAGTCAGGGTGCTGGGTGCTCAGTTCTCAGGGTGCTGGGTGCTCAGTACTCAGGGTGCTTGGTGCTCAGTACTCATGGTGCTGGGTGCTCAGTGCTCAGGGTGCTCGGTGCTCAGTACTCATGGTGCTGGGTGCTCATTCTCGGGGTGCTGGGTGCTCAGTACTCAGGTTGCTCAGTACTCTGGGTACTCGGTGCTCAGTACTAATGGTGCTGGGTGCTCAGTACTCAGGGTGCTCGGTGCTCAGTTCTCAGGGTGCTCGGTGCTCAGTGTTTGGGGTGCTGGGTGCTCAATACTCAGCGTGCTGGGTGCTCAATGCTGGGTGCTCAGTGCTCCGGGTGCTGGGTGCTCAGTGCTCTGGGTGCTGGGTGCTCAGTGCTCAGGGTGCTGGTTGCTCAGTACACAGTGTGCTCAGTGCTCAGGGTGCTGGGTGCTCAGAACTCAGGGTGCTGTGTGCTCAGTACTCAGGGTGCTGGGTCCTCAGTACTCAGGGTGCTTGGTGCTCAGTACTCATGGTGCTGGGTGCTCAGTGCTCAGGGTGCTGGGTGCTCAGTACTCATGGTGCTGGGTGCTCATTCTCGGGGTGCTAGGTGCTCAGTACTCAGGTTGCTCAGTACTCTGGGTACTCGGTGCTCAGTACTCATGGTGCTGGGTGCTCAGTACTCAAGGTGCTCGGTGCTCAGTGTTTGGGGTGCTCGGTGCTCAGTACTCAGCGTGCTGGGTGCTCAGTGCTCAGGGTGCTGGGTGCTCAGGGCTCAGGGTGCTGGTTGCTCAGTACTCAGTGCTCAGGATGCTGGGGGCTCAGTGCTCAGGGTGCTGGGTACTCAGTGCTCAGGGTGCTCAGTGCTCAGTACTCAGGGTGCTGGGTGCTCAGTACTCAGGGTGCTGGGTGCTCAGTGCTCGGTGTACCAGGTGCTCAGTGCTCGGGGTGCTCGGTGCTCAGTTCTCAGGGAGCTGGGTGCTCAGTACTCAGGGTGCTGGGTGCTCAGTGCTGGGTGCTCAGTGCTCCGGGTGCTGGGTGCTCAGTGCTCGGGGTGCTGGGTGCTCAGTACTCAGGGTGCTCGGTGCTCAGTACTCAGGGTGCTGGGTGCTCAGTGCTCGGGGTGCTGGGTGCTCAGTACTCAGGGTGCTGGGTGCTCAGTGCTCGGGGTGCTCGGTGCTCAGTACGTTGGGTGCTCAGTACTCAGGGTGCTGGGTGCTCAGTGCTCAGGGTGCTGGGTGCTCAGTGCTCAGGGTGCTGGGTGCTCAGTGCTCAGGGTGCTGGGTTCTCAGTGCTCAGGGTGCTGGGTGGTCAGTGCTCAGGGTGCTTGGTGCTCAGTACTCAGGGTGCTTGGTGCTCAGTGCTCAGGGTGCTGGGTGCTCAGTGCTCGGGGTGCAGGGTGCTCAGTACTCAGGGTGCTGGTTGCTCAGTACTCGGGGTGCTGGGTGCTCAGTGCTCAGCGTGCTGGGTGCTCAGTACTCAGGGTGCTCGGTGCTCAGTGCTTGGGGTGCTGGGTGCTCAGTACTCAGGGTGCTCGGTGCTCAGTACTCAGGGTTCCCAGTGCTCAGTACACAGGGTGCTGGGTACTCAGTGCTCAGGGTGCTGGGTGCTCAGTACTCAGGGTGCTCAGTGCTCAGTACTCGGGGTGCTTGGTGCTCAGTACTCAGGGTGCTCAGTGCTCAGTACTCAGGGTGCTGGGTTTTCAGTGCTCGGGGCGCTGGGTGCTCAGCGCTCGGGGTGCTGGGTGCTCAGTACTCGGGGTGCTGGGTGCTCAGTGCTCAGCGTGCTGGGTGCTCAGTACTCAGGGTGCTCGGTGCTCAGTGCTTGGGGTGCTGGGTGCTCAGTACTCAGGGTGCTCGGTGCTCAGTACTCAGGGTTCTCAGTGCTCAGTACTCAGGGTGCTGGGTACTCAATGCTCAGGGTGCTGGGTGCTCAGTACTCAGGGTGCTCAGTGCTCAGTACTCGGGGTGCTTGGTGCTCAGTACTCAGGGTGCTCAGTGCTCAGTACTCGGGGTGCTGGGTGCTCAGTGCTCAGGGTGCTCAGTGCTCAGTACTCAGTGCTCAGGGTGCTCAGTGCTCAGTGCTCAGGGTGCTGGGTGTTCAGTACTCAGGGTGCTGGGTGCTCAGTACTCAGGGTGGTGGGTGCTCAGTGCTCAGGGTCCTGGGTGCTCAGTGCTCAGGATGCTGGGTGCTCAGTACTCAGGGTACTGGGTACTCAGTACTCAGGGTGCTCGGTGCTCAGTACTCAGGGTGCTGGGTGCTCAGTACTCAGGGTGCTGGGTGCTCAGTGCTCAGGGTGCTGGGTGCTCAGTACTCAGTGTGCTGGGTGCTCAGAGCTCGGGGTGCTGGGTGCTCAGTGCTCAGGTTGATCGCTGCTCAGTACTCAGGGTGCTGGGTGCTCAGTACACAGGGTGCTGGGTGCTCAGTACTCAAGGTGCTCAGTACTCAGGGTGCTTGGTGCTCAGTGCTCAGTATTCAGGGTGCTCAGTACTCAGGGTGCTGGGTGCTCAGTGCTCAGGGTGCTGGGTGCTTAGTGCTCAGGGTGCTGGGTGCTCAGTCCTCAGGGTGCTCAGTGCTCAGGGTGCTGGGTGCTCAGTGCTCGCGGTGCTCGGTGCTCAGAACTCAGGGTGCTGGGTGCTCAGTACTCAGGGTGCTGGGTGCTCAGTGCTCGGGGTGCCCGGTGCTCAGTGCTCGGGGTGCTCGGTGCTCAGTTCTCAGGGTGCTGGGTGCTCAGTACTCAAGGTGCTGGGTGCTCAGTGCTGGGTGGTCAGTGCTCCGGGTGCTGGGTGCTCAGTGCTCGGGGTGCTGGGTGCTCAGTACACAGGGTGGTCGGTGCTCAGTACTCAGGGTGCTGGGTGCTCAGTGCTCGGGGTGCTGGGTGGTCTGTACTCAGGGTGCTGGGTGCTCAGTGCTCGGGGTGCTCGGTGCTCAGTACGTTGGGTGCTCAGTACTCAGGGTGCTGGGTGCTCAGTGCTCAGGGTGCTGGGTGCTCAGTGCTCAGGGTGCTGGGTGCTCAGTGCTCAGGGTGCTGGGTGCTCAGTGCTCAGGGTGTTGGGTTCTCAGTGCTCAGGGTGCTGGGTGCTCAGTGCTCTGTGTGCTTGGTGCTCAGTACTCAGGGTGCTGGGTGCTCAGTGCTCAGGGTGCTGGCTGCTCAGTGCTCAGGCTGCTCAGTGCTCAGTACTCAGGGTGCTCGGTGCTCAGTGCACAGGGTGCTCAGTGCTCAGTGCTCGGGGTGCTGGGTTCTCAGTGTTCGGGGTGCTGGGTGCTCAGTGCTCAGGGTGCTGGGTGCTCAGTACTCAGGGTGCTGGGTACTCAGTGCTCAGGGTGCTCGGTGCTCAGTACTCGGGGTGCTGGGTGCTCATTCTCAGGGTGCTGGGTGCTCAGTGCTCGGGGTGCTGGGTGCTCAGTACTCAGGGTGCTAGGTGCTCAGTGCTCAGGGTGCTGGGTGCTCAGTACTCAGGGTGCTGGGTGCTCAGTGCTCAGGGTGCTCAGTGCTCAGTACTCAGGGTGCTGGGTGCTCAGTACTCAGGGTGCTGGGTGCTCAGTGCTCGGGGTGCCCGGTGCTCAGTGCTCGGGGTGCTCGGTGCTCAGTTCTCAGGGTGCTGGCTGCTCAGTACTCAAGGTGCTGGGTGCTCAGTGCTGGGTGCTCAGTGCTCCGGGTGCTGGGTGCTCAGTGCTCGGGGTGCTTGGTGCTCAGTACTCAGGGTGCTCGGTGCTCAGTACTCAGGGTGCTGGGTGCTCAGTGCTCGGGGTGCTGGGTGCTCAGTACTCAGGGTGCTGGGTGCTCAGTGCTCGGGGTGCTCGGTTCTTAGTACGTTGGGTGCTCAGTACTCAGGGTGCTGGGTGCTCAGTGCTCAGGGTGCTGGGTGCTCAGTGCTCAGGGTGCTGGGTCCTCAGTGCTCAGGGTGCTGGGTGCTCAGTGCTCAGGGTGCTAAGTGCTCAGTACTCAGGGTGCTCGGTGCTCAGTGCACAGGGTACTCAGTGCTCAGTGCTCGGGGTGCTGGGTGCTCAGTGCTCGGGGTGCTGGGTGCTCAGTGCTCATGGTGCTGTTTGCTCAGTACTCAGTGTGCTCAGTGCTCAGGGTGCTGGGTGCTCAGAAGTCAGGGTGCTGGGTGCTCAGTTCTCAGGGTGCTGGGTGCTCAGTACTCAGGGTGCTTGGTGCTCAGTACTCATGGTGCTGGGTGCTCAGTGCTCAGGGTGCTCGGTGCTCAGTACTCATGGTGCTGGGTGCTCATTCTCGGGGTGCTGGGTGCTCAGTACTCAGGTTGCTCAGTACTCTGGGTACTCGGTGCTCAGTACTAATGGTGCTGGGTGCTCAGTACTCAGGGTGCTCGGTGCTCAGTTCTCAGGGTGCTCGGTGCTCAGTGTTTGGGGTGCTGGGTGCTCAATACTCAGCGTGCTGGGTGCTCAATGCTGGGTGCTCAGTGCTCCGGGTGCTGGGTGCTCAGTGCTCTGGGTGCTGGGTGCTCAGTGCTCAGGGTGCTGGTTGCTCAGTACACAGTGTGCTCAGTGCTCAGGGTGCTGGGTGCTCAGAACTCAGGGTGCTGTGTGCTCAGTACTCAGGGTGCTGGGTCCTCAGTACTCAGGGTGCTTGGTGCTCAGTACTCATGGTGCTGGGTGCTCAGTGCTCAGGGTGCTGGGTGCTCAGTACTCATGGTGCTGGGTGCTCATTCTCGGGGTGCTAGGTGCTCAGTACTCAGGTTGCTCAGTACTCTGGGTACTCGGTGCTCAGTACTCATGGTGCTGGGTGCTCAGTACTCAAGGTGCTCGGTGCTCAGTGTTTGGGGTGCTCGGTGCTCAGTACTCAGCGTGCTGGGTGCTCAGTGCTCAGGGTGCTGGGTGCTCAGGGCTCAGGGTGCTGGTTGCTCAGTACTCAGTGCTCAGGATGCTGGGGGCTCAGTGCTCAGGGTGCTGGGTACTCAGTGCTCAGGGTGCTCAGTGCTCAGTACTCAGGGTGCTGGGTGCTCAGTACTCAGGGTGCTGGGTGCTCAGTGCTCGGTGTACCAGGTGCTCAGTGCTCGGGGTGCTCGGTGCTCAGTTCTCAGGGAGCTGGGTGCTCAGTACTCAGGGTGCTGGGTGCTCAGTGCTGGGTGCTCAGTGCTCCGGGTGCTGGGTGCTCAGTGCTCGGGGTGCTGGGTGCTCAGTACTCAGGGTGCTCGGTGCTCAGTACTCAGGGTGCTGGGTGCTCAGTGCTCGGGGTGCTGGGTGCTCAGTACTCAGGGTGCTGGGTGCTCAGTGCTCGGGGTGCTCGGTGCTCAGTACGTTGGGTGCTCAGTACTCAGGGTGCTGGGTGCTCAGTGCTCAGGGTGCTGGGTGCTCAGTGCTCAGGGTGCTGGGTGCTCAGTGCTCAGGGTGCTGGGTTCTCAGTGCTCAGGGTGCTGGGTGGTCAGTGCTCAGGGTGCTTGGTGCTCAGTACTCAGGGTGCTTGGTGCTCAGTGCTCAGGGTGCTGGGTGCTCAGTGCTCGGGGTGCAGGGTGCTCAGTACTCAGGGTGCTGGTTGCTCAGTACTCGGGGTGCTGGGTGCTCAGTGCTCAGCGTGCTGGGTGCTCAGTACTCAGGGTGCTCGGTGCTCAGTGCTTGGGGTGCTGGGTGCTCAGTACTCAGGGTGCTCGGTGCTCAGTACTCAGGGTTCCCAGTGCTCAGTACACAGGGTGCTGGGTACTCAGTGCTCAGGGTGCTGGGTGCTCAGTACTCAGGGTGCTCAGTGCTCAGTACTCGGGGTGCTTGGTGCTCAGTACTCAGGGTGCTCAGTGCTCAGTACTCAGGGTGCTGGGTTTTCAGTGCTCGGGGCGCTGGGTGCTCAGCGCTCGGGGTGCTGGGTGCTCAGTACTCGGGGTGCTGGGTGCTCAGTGCTCAGCGTGCTGGGTGCTCAGTACTCAGGGTGCTCGGTGCTCAGTGCTTGGGGTGCTGGGTGCTCAGTACTCAGGGTGCTCGGTGCTCAGTACTCAGGGTTCTCAGTGCTCAGTACTCAGGGTGCTGGGTACTCAATGCTCAGGGTGCTGGGTGCTCAGTACTCAGGGTGCTCAGTGCTCAGTACTCGGGGTGCTTGGTGCTCAGTACTCAGGGTGCTCAGTGCTCAGTACTCGGGGTGCTGGGTGCTCAGTGCTCAGGGTGCTCAGTGCTCAGTACTCAGTGCTCAGGGTGCTCAGTGCTCAGTGCTCAGGGTGCTGGGTGTTCAGTACTCAGGGTGCTGGGTGCTCAGTACTCAGGGTGGTGGGTGCTCAGTGCTCAGGGTCCTGGGTGCTCAGTGCTCAGGATGCTGGGTGCTCAGTACTCAGGGTACTGGGTACTCAGTACTCAGGGTGCTCGGTGCTCAGTACTCAGGGTGCTGGGTGCTCAGTACTCAGGGTGCTGGGTGCTCAGTGCTCAGGGTGCTGGGTGCTCAGTACTCAGTGTGCTGGGTGCTCAGAGCTCGGGGTGCTGGGTGCTCAGTGCTCAGGTTGATCGCTGCTCAGTACTCAGGGTGCTGGGTGCTCAGTACACAGGGTGCTGGGTGCTCAGTACTCAAGGTGCTCAGTACTCAGGGTGCTTGGTGCTCAGTGCTCAGTATTCAGGGTGCTCAGTACTCAGGGTGCTGGGTGCTCAGTGCTCAGGGTGCTGGGTGCTTAGTGCTCAGGGTGCTGGGTGCTCAGTCCTCAGGGTGCTCAGTGCTCAGGGTGCTGGGTGCTCAGTGCTCGCGGTGCTCGGTGCTCAGAACTCAGGGTGCTGGGTGCTCAGTACTCAGGGTGCTGGGTGCTCAGTGCTCGGGGTGCCCGGTGCTCAGTGCTCGGGGTGCTCGGTGCTCAGTTCTCAGGGTGCTGGGTGCTCAGTACTCAAGGTGCTGGGTGCTCAGTGCTGGGTGGTCAGTGCTCCGGGTGCTGGGTGCTCAGTGCTCGGGGTGCTGGGTGCTCAGTACACAGGGTGGTCGGTGCTCAGTACTCAGGGTGCTGGGTGCTCAGTGCTCGGGGTGCTGGGTGGTCTGTACTCAGGGTGCTGGGTGCTCAGTGCTCGGGGTGCTCGGTGCTCAGTACGTTGGGTGCTCAGTACTCAGGGTGCTGGGTGCTCAGTGCTCAGGGTGCTGGGTGCTCAGTGCTCAGGGTGCTGGGTGCTCAGTGCTCAGGGTGCTGGGTGCTCAGTGCTCAGGGTGTTGGGTTCTCAGTGCTCAGGGTGCTGGGTGCTCAGTGCTCTGTGTGCTTGGTGCTCAGTACTCAGGGTGCTGGGTGCTCAGTGCTCAGGGTGCTGGCTGCTCAGTGCTCAGGCTGCTCAGTGCTCAGTACTCAGGGTGCTCGGTGCTCAGTGCACAGGGTGCTCAGTGCTCAGTGCTCGGGGTGCTGGGTTCTCAGTGTTCGGGGTGCTGGGTGCTCAGTGCTCAGGGTGCTGGGTGCTCAGTACTCAGGGTGCTGGGTACTCAGTGCTCAGGGTGCTCGGTGCTCAGTACTCGGGGTGCTGGGTGCTCATTCTCAGGGTGCTGGGTGCTCAGTGCTCGGGGTGCTGGGTGCTCAGTACTCAGGGTGCTAGGTGCTCAGTGCTCAGGGTGCTGGGTGCTCAGTACTCAGGGTGCTGGGTGCTCAGTGCTCAGGGTGCTCAGTGCTCAGTACTCAGGGTGCTGGGTGCTCAGTGCTCGGGGTGCCCGGTGCTCAGTGCTCGGGGTGCTCGGTGCTCAGTTCTCAGGGTGCTGGCTGCTCAGTACTCAAGGTGCTGGGTGCTCAGTGCTGGGTGCTCAGTGCTCCGGGTGCTGGGTGCTCAGTGCTCGGGGTGCTTGGTGCTCAGTACTCAGGGTGCTCGGTGCTCAGTACTCAGGGTGCTGGGTGCTCAGTGCTCGGGGTGCTGGGTGCTCAGTACTCAGGGTGCTGGGTGCTCAGTGCTCGGGGTGCTCGGTTCTTAGTACGTTGGGTGCTCAGTACTCAGGGTGCTGGGTGCTCAGTGCTCAGGGTGCTGGGTGCTCAGTGCTCAGGGTGCTGGGTGCTCAGTGCTCAGGGTGCTGGGTGCTCAGTGCTCAGGGTGCTGGGTTCTCAGTGCTCAGGGTGCTGGGTGCTCAGTGCTCTGGGTGCTTGGTGCTCAGTACTCAGGGTGCTGGGTGCTCAGTGCTCAGGGTGCTGGGTGCTCAGTGCTCAGGGTGCTCAGTGCTCAGTACTCAGGGTGCTCGGTGCTCAGAGCACAGGGTGCTCAGTGCTCAGTGCTCGGGGTGCTGGGTGCTCAGTGCTCAGGGTGCTGGGTCCTCAGTGCTCAGGGTGCTGGGTGCTCAGTGCTCAGGGTGCTAAGTGCTCAGTACTCAGGGTGCTCGGTGCTCAGTGCACAGGGTACTCAGTGCTCAGTGCTCGGGGTGCTGGGTGCTCAGTGCTCGGGGTGCTGGGTGCTCAGTGCTCAGGGTGCTGGTTGCTCAGTACTCAGTGTGCTCAGTGCTCAGGGTGCTGGGTGCTCAGAAGTCAGGGTGCTGGGTTCTCAGTTCTCAGGGTGCTGGGTGCTCAGTACTCAGGGTGCTTGGTGCTCAGTACTCATGTTGCTGGGTGCTCACTGCTCAGGGTGCTCGGTGCTCAGTACTCATGGTGCTGGGTGCTCATTCTCGGGGTGCTGGGTGCTCAGTACTCAGGTTGCTCAGTACTCTGGGTACTCGGTGCTCAGTACTAATGGTGCTGGGTGCTCAGTACTCAGGGTGCTCGGTGCTCAGTTCTCAGGGTGCTCGGTGCTCAGTGTTTGGGGTGCTGGGTGCTCAGTACTCAGCGTCCTGGGTGCTCAATGCTGGGTGCTCAGTGCTCCGGGTGCTGGGTGCTCAGTGCTCTGGGTGCTGGGTGCTCAGTGCTCAGGGTGCTGGTTGCTCAGTACACAGTGTGCTCAGTGCTCAGGGTGCTGGGTGCTCAGAACTCAGGGTGCTGGGTGCTCAGTACTCAGGGTGCTGGGTCCTCAGTACTCAGGGTGCTTGGTGCTCAGTACTCATGGTGCTGGGTGCTCAGTGCTCAGGGTGCTGGGTGCTCAGTACTCATGGTGCTGGGTGCTCATTCTCGGGGTGCTGGGTGCTCAGTACTCAGGTTGCTCAGTACTCTGGGTACTCGGTGCTCAGTACTCATGGTGCTGGGTGCTCAGTACTCAAGGTGCTCGGTGCTCAGTTCTCAGGGTGCTCGGTGCTCAGTGTTTGGGGTGCTGGGTGCTCAGTACTCAGCGTGGTGGGTGCTCAGTGCTCAGGGTGCTGGGTGCTCAGGGCTCAGGGTGCTGGGTGCTCAGTACTCAGTGCTCAGGATGCTGGGGGCTCAGTGCTCAGGGTGCTGGGTACTCAGTGCTCAGGGTGCTCAGTGCTCAGTACTCAGGGTGCTGGGTGCTCAGTACTCAGGGTGCTGGGTGCTCAGTGCTCGGTGTACCCGGTGCTCAGTGCTCGGGGTGCTCGGTGCTCAGTTCTCAGGGTGCTGGGTGCTCAGTACTCAGGGTGCTGGGTGCTCAGTGCTGGGTGCTCAGTGCTCCGGGTGCTGGGTGCTCAGTGCTCGGGGTGCTGGGTGCTCAGTACTCAGGGTGCTCGGTGCTCAGTACTCAGGGTGCTGGGTGCTCAGTGCTCGGGGTGCTGGGTGCTCAGTACTCAGGGTGCTGGGTGCTCAGTGCTCGGGGTACTCGGTGCTCAGTACGTTGGGTGCTCAGTACTCAGGGTGCTGGGTGCTCAGTGCTCAGGGTGCTGGGTGCTCAGTGCTCAGGGTGCTTTGTGCTCAGTGCTCAGGGTGCTGGGTTCTCAGTGCTCAGGGTGCTGGGTGCTCAGTGCTCAGGGTGCTTGGTGCTCAGTACACAGGGTGCTTGGTGCTCAGTGCTCAGGGTGCTGGGTGCTCAGTGCTCGGGGTGCAGGGTGCTCAGTACTCAGGGTGCTGGTTGCTCAGTACTCGGGGTGCTGGGTGCTCAGTGCTCAGCGTGCTGGGTGCTCAGTACTCAGGGTGCTCGGTGCTCAGTGCTTGGGGTGCTGGGTGCTCAGTACTCAGGGTGCTCGGTGATCAGTACTCAGGGTTCACAGTGCTCAGTACACAGGGTGCTGGGTACTCAGTGCTCAGGGTGCTGGGTGCTCAGTACTCAGGGTGCTCAGTGCTCAGTACTCGGGGTGCTTGGTGCTCAGTACTCAGGGTGCTCAGTGCTCAGTACTCAGGGTGCTGGGTTCTCAGTGCTCGGGGGGCTGGGTGCTCAGCGCTCGGGGTGCTGGGTGCTCAGTACTCGGGGTGCTGGGTGCTCAGTGCTCAGCGTGCTGGGTGCTCAGTACTCAGGGTGCTCGGTGCTCAGTTCTCAGGGTGCTCGGTGCTCAGTGTTTGGGGTGCTGGGTGCTCAGTACTCAGCGTCCTGGGTGCTCAATGCTGGGTGCTCAGTGCTCCGGGTGCTGGGTGCTCAGTGCTCTGGGTGCTGGGTGCTCAGTGCTCAGCGTGCTGGGTGCTCAGTACTCAGGGTGCTCGGTGCTCAGTGCTTGGGGTGCTGGGTGCTCAGTACTCAGGGTGCTCGGTGCTCAGTACTCACGGTTCTCAGTGCTCAGTACTCAGGGTGCTGGGTACTCAATGCTCAGGGTGCTGGGTGCTCAGTACTCAGGGTGCTCAGTGCTCAGTACTCGGGGTGCTTGGTGCTCAGGACTCAGAGTGCTCGGTGCTCAGTACTCGGGGTGCTGGGTTCTCAGTGCTCGGGGCGCTGGGTGCTCAGTGCTCGGGGTGCTGGTTGCTCAGTACTCAGGGTTCTCAGTGCTCAGTACTCAGGGTGCTGGGTACTCAATGCTCAGGGTGCTGGGTGCTCAGTACTCAGGGTGCTCGGTGCTCAGTACTCAGGGTTCTCAGTGCTCAGTACTCGGGGTGCTTGGTGCTCAGGACTCAGGGTGCTCAGTGCTCAGTACTCGGGTGCTGGGTGCTCAGTGCTCAGGGTGCTCAGTTCTCAGTACTCAGTGCTCAGGGTGCTCAGTGCTCAGTGCTCAGGGTGCTGGGTGTTCAGTACTCAGGGTGCTGGGTGCTCAGTACTCAGGGTGGTGGGTGCTCAGTGCTCAGGGTCCTGGGTGCTCAGTGCTCAGGATGCTGGGTGCTCAGTACTCAGGGTACTGGGTACTCAGTACTCAGGGTGCTCGGTGCTCAGTACTCAGGGTGCTGGGTGCTCAGTGCCCAGGGTGCTGGGTGCTCAGTACTCAGGGTGCTGGGTGCTCAGTACTCATTGTGCTGGGTGCTCAGTGCTCAGGGTGCTGGGTGCTCAGTACTCAGTGTGCTGGGTGCTCAGAGCTCGGGGTGCTGGGTGCTCTGTGCTCAGGTTGATCGGTGCTCAGTACTCAGGGTGCTGGGTGCTCAGTACACAGGGTGCTGGGTGCTCAGTCCTCAAGGTGCTCAGTACTCAGGGTGCTTGGTGCTCAGTGCTCAGTACTCAGGGTGCTCAGTACTCAGGGTGCTGGGTGCTCAGTGCTCAGGGTGCTGGGTGCTCAGTGCTCAGGGTGCTGGGTGCTCAGTCCTCAGGGTGCTCAGTGCTCAGGGTGCTGGGTGCTCAGTGCTCGCGGTGCTCGGTGCTCAGAACTCAGGGTGCTGGGTGCTCAGTACTCAGGGTGCTGGTTGCTCAGTACTCAGGGTGCTGGGTGCTCAGTGCTCAGGGTGCTGGGTGCTCAGTGCTCAGGGTGCTGGGCGCTCAGTGCTCGGGGTGCTGGGTGGTCAGTGCTCGGGGTGCTGGGTGCTCAGTGCACGGGGTGCTGGGTGCTCAGTGCTCGGGGTGCTGGGTGCTCAGTGTTCAGTGCTCGGGGTGCTGGGTGCTCAGTGTTCAGTGCTCAGTGTGCTGGTTGCTCAGTGCTCAGGGTGCTGGGTGCTCAGAAGTCAGGGTGCTGGGTGCTCAGTGCTCGGGGTGCTCGGTGCTCAGTACTCAAGGTGCTGTGTGCTCAGTGCTCAGGGTGCTGGGTGCTCAGTCCTCGGGGTGCTCCGTGCTCAGTGATCAGGGTGCTGGGTGCTCAGTACTCAGGGTGCTCGGTGCTCATTACTCAGGGTACTCAGTGCTCAGTACTCAGGGTGCTCAGTGCTCAGTACTCGGGGTGCTGGGTGCTCAGTGCTCAGGGTGCTCAGTGCTCAGTGCTCGGAGTGCTGGGTACTCAATGCTCGGGGCGCTGGGTGCTCAGTGCTCGTGGTGCTGGGTGCTCAGTACTCGGGGTGCTGGGTGCTCAGTGCTCAGGTTGCTCAGTGCTCAGTACTCAGTGCTCAGGGTGCTCAGTGCTCAGTGCTCAGGGTGCTGGGTGCTCAGTACTCTGGGTGTTGGGTGCTCAGTACTCAGGGTGCTGGGTGCTCAGTGCTCAGGGTGCTGGGTGCTCAGTACTCTGGGTGTTGGGTGCTCAGTACTCAGGGTGCTGGGTGCTCAGTGCTCGGGGTGCTGGGTGCTCAGTGCTCAGGGTGCTGGTTGCTCAGTGCTCATGGTGCTGGGTGGTCAGTACTCAGGGTGCTGGGTG
This sequence comes from Microtus oregoni, assembly GCF_018167655.1. NCBI lineage: Eukaryota > Metazoa > Chordata > Mammalia > Rodentia > Cricetidae > Microtus > Microtus oregoni. The sequence continues at coordinate 135,726 of NW_024544891.1, read as the reverse complement.
CTCAGTGCTCGAGGTGCTCGGTGCTCAGTACTCAAGGTGCTTGGTGCTCAGTGCTCAGGGTGCTGGGTGCTCAGTCCTCGGGGTGCTCCGTGCTCAGGGTGCTGGGTGCTCAGTGCTCGGGGTGCTCGGTGCTCAGTACTCAGGGTGCTGGGTGCTCAGTGCTCGGGGTGCTGGGTGCTCAGTACTCAGGGTGCTCAGTGCTCAGTACTCAGGGGGCTGGGTGCTCAGTACTCGGGGTGCTGGGTGCTCAGTGCTCAGGGTGCTGGGTGCTCAGTACTCAGGGTGCTGGGTGCTCAGTGCTCAGGGTGCTGGGCGCTCAGTGCTCGGGGTGCTGGGTGCTCAGTACTCAGGGTGCTGGGTGCTCAGTGCTCGGGGTGCTGGGTGCTCAGTGCTCAGGGTGCTGGGTGCTCAGTACTTAGGGTGCTGGGTGCCCAGTGCTCGGGGTGCTCGGTGCTCAGTACTCAAGGTGCTGGGTGCACAGTGCTCACGGTGCTGGGTGCTCAGTCCTCGGGGTGCTCCGTGCTCAGGGTGCTGGGTGCTCAGTACTCAGGGTGCTCAGTGCTCAGTGCTCGGGGTGCTGGGTGCTCAGTGCTCAGGGTGCTTGGTGCTCAGTACTCAGGGTGCTGGGTGCTCACTGCTCGTGGTGCTGGGTCCTCAGTGCTCAGGGTGCTGGGTCCTCAGTGCTCAGGGTGCTGGGTGCTCAGTGCTCAGGGTGCTAAGTGCTCAGTACTCAGGGTGCTCGGTGCTCAGTGCACAGGGTACTCAGTGCTCAGTGCTCGGGGTGCTGGGTGCTCAGTGCTCGGAGTGCTGGGTGCTCAGTGCTCAGTGTGCTGGTTGCTCAGTACTCAGTGTGCTCAGTGCTCAGGGTGCTGGGTGCTCAGAACTCAGGGTGCTGGGTGCTCAGTTCTCAGGGTGCTGGGTGCTCAGTACTCAGGGTGCTTGGTTCTCAGTACTCATGGTGCTGGGTGCTCAGTTCTCAGGGTGCTCGGTGCTCAGTACTCATGGTGCTGGGTGCTCATTCTCGGGGTGCTGGGTGCTCAGTGCTCAGGGTGCTGGGTGCTCAGTACTCAGGGTGCTGGGTGCTCAGTGCTCAGGGTGCTGGGTGCTCAGTGCTCGGGGTGCTGGGTGCTCAGTACTCAGGGTGCTGGGTGCTCAGTGCTCTTGGTGCTGGGTGCTCAGTGCTCAGGGTGCTGGGTGCTCAGTACTTAGGGTGCTGGGTGCCCAGTGCTCGGGGTGCTCGGTGTTCAGTACTCAAGGTGCTGGGTGCTCCGTGCTCAGGGTGCTGGGTGCTCAGTACTCAGGGTGCTCGGTGCTCAGTACTAAGGGTGCTCAGTGCTCAGTACTCAGGGTGCTCAGTGCTCAGTGCTCGGGGTGCTGGGTGCTCAGTGCTCGGGGTGCTGGGTGCTCAGTACTCAGTGTGCTGGGTGCTCAGTGCTCAGTACTCAGCGTGCTGGGTGCTCAGTGCTCGGGGTGCTGGGTGCTCAGTGCTCAGGGTGCTTGGTGCTCAGTACTCAGGGTGCTGGGTGCTCACTGCTCGTGGTGCTGGGTCCTCAGTGCTCAGGGTGCTGGGTCCTCAGTGCTCAGGGTGCTGGGTGCTCAGTGCTCAGGGTGCTAAGTGCTCAGTACTCAGGGTGCTCGGTGCTCAGTGCACAGGGTACTCAGTGCTCAGTGCTCGGGGTGCTGGGTGCTCAGTGCTCGGGGTGCTGGGTGCTCAGTGCTCAGGGTGCTGGTTGCTCAGTACTCAGTGTGCTCAGTGCTCAGGGTGCTGGGTGCTCAGAACTCAGGGTGCTGGGTGCTCAGTTCTCAGGGTGCTGGGTGCTCAGTACTCAGGGTGCTTGGTGCTCAGTACTCATGGTGCTGGGTGCTCAGTGCTCAGGGTGCTCGGTGCTCAGTACTCATGGTGCTGGGTGCTCATTCTCGGGGTGCTGGGTGCTCAGTACTCAGGTTGCTCAGTACTCTGGGTACTCGGTGCTCAGTACTAATGTTGCTGGGTGCTCAGTACTCAGGGTGCTCGGTGCTCAGTTCTCAGGGTGCTCGGTGCTCAGTGTTTGGGGTGCTGGGTGCTCAGTACTCAGCGTGCTGGGTGCTCAATGCTGGGTGCTCAGTGCTCCGGGTGCTGGGTGCTCAGTGCTCTGGGTGCTGGGTGCTCAGTGCTCAGGGTGCTGGTTGCTCAGTACACAGTGTGCTCAGTGCTCAAGGCGCTGGGTGCTCAGAACTCAGGGTGCTGGGTGCTCAGTACTCAGGGTGCTGGGTCCTCAGTACTCAGGGTGCTTGGTGCTCAGTACTCATGGTGCTGGGTGCTCAGTGCTCAGGGTGCTGGGTGCTCAGTACTCATGGTGCTGGGTGCTCATTCTCGGGGTGCTGGGTGCTCAGTACTCAGGTTGCTCAGTATTCTGGGTACTCGGTGCTCAGTACTCATGGTGCTGGGTGCTCAGTACTTAAGGTGCTCGGTGCTCAGTTCTCAGGGTGCTCCGTGCTCAGTGTTTGGGGTGCTGGGTGCTCAGTACTCAGCGTGCTGGGTGCTCAGTGCTCAGGGTGCTGGGTGCTCAGTGCTCAGGGTGCTGGGTGCTCAGTACTCAGTGCTCAGGATGCTGGGGGCTCAGTGCTCAGGGTGCTGGGTACTCAGTGCTCAGGGTGCTCAGTGCTCAGTACTCAGGGTGCTGGGTGCTCAGTACTCAGGGTGCTGGGTGCTCAGTGCTCGGTGTACCCGGTGCTCAGTGCTCGGGGTGCTCGGTGCTCAGTTCTCAGGGTGCTGGGTGCTCAGTACTCAGGGTGCTGTGTTCTCAGTGCTCGGGGCGCTGGGTGCTCAGCGCTCGGGGTGCTGGGTGCTCAGTACTCGGGCTGCTGGGTGCTCAGTGCTCAGCGTGCTGGGTGCTCAGTACTCAGGGTGCTCGGTGCTCAGTGCTTGGGGTGCTGGGTGCTCAGTACTCAGGGTGCTCGGTGCTCAGTACTCAGGGTTCTCAGTGATCAGTACTCAGGGTGCTGGGTACTCAATGCTCAGGGTGCTGGGTGCTCAGTACTCAGGGTGCTCAGTGCTCAGTACTCGGGGTGCTTGGTGCTCAGTACTCAGGGTGCTCAGTGCTCAGTACTCGGGGTGCTGGGTTCTCAGTGATCGGGGCGCTGGGTGCTCAGTGCTCGGGGTGCTGGTTGCTCAGTACTCGGGGTGCTGGGTGCTCAGTGCTCAGGGTGCTCAGTGCTCAGTACTCAGTGCTCAGGGTGCTCAGTGCTCAGTGCTCAGGGTGCTGGGTGTTCAGTACTCAGGGTGCTGGGTGCTCAGTACTCAGGGTGGGGGGTGCTCAGTGCTCAGGGTCCTGGGTGCTCAGTGCTCAGGATGCTGGGTGCTCAGTACTCAGGGTACTGGGTACTCAGTACTCAGGGTGCTCGGTGCTCAGTACTCAGGGTGCTGGGTGCTCAGTGCCCAGGGTGCTGGGTGCTCATTACTCAGGGTGCTGGGTGCTCAGTACTCAGGGTGCTGGGTGCTCAGTGCTCAGGGTGCTGGGTGCTCAGTACTCAGTGTGCTGGGTGCTCAGAGCTCGGGGTGCTGGGTGCTCAGTGCTCAGGTTGATCGGTGCTCAGTACTCAGTGTGCTGGGTGCTCAGTACACAGGGTGCTGGGTGCTCAGTCCTCAAGGTGCTCAGTACTCAGGGTGCTTGGTGCTCAGTGCTCAGTACTCAGGGTGCTCAGTACTCAGGGTGCTGGGTGCTCAGTGCTCAGGGTGCTGGGTGCTCAGTGCTCAGGGTGCTGGGTGCTCAGTCCTCAGGGTGCTCAGTGCTCAGGGTGCTGGGTGCTCAGTGCTCGTGGTGCTCGGTGCTCAGAACTCAGGGTGCTGGGTGCTCAGTACTCAGGGTGCTGGTTGCTCAGTACTCAGGGTGCTGGGTGCTCAGTGCTCAGGGTGCTGGGTGCTCAGTGCTCGGGGTGCTGGGTGCTCAGTGCTCGGGGTGCTGGGTGCTCAGTGCTCGGGGTGCTGGGTGCTCACTGCTCGTGGTGCTGGGTCCTCAGTGCTCAGGGTGCTGGGTCCTCAGTGCTCAGGGTGCTGGGTGCTCAGTGCTCAGGGTGCTAAGTGCTCAGTACTCAGGGTGCTCGGTGCTCAGTGCACAGGGTACTCAGTGCTCAGTGCTCGGGGTGCTGGGTGCTCAGTGCTCGGGGTGCTGGGTGCTCAGTGCTCAGGGTGCTGGTTGCTCAGTACTCAGTGTGCTCAGTGCTCAGGGTGCTGGGTGCTCAGAACTCAGGGTGCTGGGTGCTCAGTTCTCAGGGTGCTGGGTGCTCAGTACTCAGGGTGCTTGGTGCTCAGTACTCATGGTGCTGGGTGCTCAGTGCTCAGGGTGCTCGGTGCTCAGTACTCATGGAGCTGGGTGCTCATTCTCGGGGTGCTGGGTGCTCAGTACTCAGGTTGCTCAGTACTCTGGGTACTCGGTGCTCAGTACTAATGGTGCTGGGTGCTCAGTACTCAGGGTGCTCGGTGCTCAGTTCTCAGGGTGCTCGGTGCTCAGTGTTTGGGGTGCTGGGTGCTCAGTACTCAGCGTGCTGGGTGCTCAATGCTGGGTGCTCAGTGCTCCGGGTGCTGGGTGCTCAGTGCTCTGGGTGCTGGGTGCTCAGTGCTCAGGGTGCTGGTTGCTCAGTACACAGTGTGCTCAGTGCTCAAGGCGCTGGGTGCTCAGAACTCAGGGTGCTGGGTGCTCAGTACTCAGGGTGCTGGGTCCTCAGTACTCAGGGTGCTTGGTGCTCAGTACTCATGGTGCTGGGTGCTCAGTGCTCAGGGTGCTGGGTGCTCAGTACTCATGGTGCTGGGTGCTCATTCTCGGGGTGCTGGGTGCTCAGTACTCAGGTTGCTCAGTATTCTGGGTACTCGGTGCTCAGTACTCATGGTGCTGGGTGCTCAGTACTTAAGGTGCTCGGTGCTCAGTTCTCAGGGTGCTCCGTGCTCAGTGTTTGGGGTGCTGGGTGCTCAGTACTCAGCGTGCTGGGTGCTCAGTGCTCAGGGTGCTGGGTGCTCAGTGCTCAGGGTGCTGGGTGCTCAGTACTCAGTGCTCAGGATGCTGGGGGCTCAGTGCTCAGGGTGCTGGGTACTCAGTGCTCAGGGTGCTCAGTGCTCAGTACTCAGGGTGCTGGGTGCTCAGTACTCAGGGTGCTGGGTGCTCAGTGCTCGGTGTACCCGGTGCTCAGTGCTCGGGGTGCTCGGTGCTCAGTTCTCAGGGTGCTGGGTGCTCAGTACTCAGGGTGCTGTGTTCTCAGTGCTCGGGGCGCTGGGTGCTCAGCGCTCGGGGTGCTGGGTGCTCAGTACTCGGGCTGCTGGGTGCTCAGTGCTCAGCGTGCTGGGTGCTCAGTACTCAGGGTGCTCGGTGCTCAGTGCTTGGGGTGCTGGGTGCTCAGTACTCAGGGTGCTCGGTGCTCAGTACTCAGGGTTCTCAGTGATCAGTACTCAGGGTGCTGGGTACTCAATGCTCAGGGTGCTGGGTGCTCAGTACTCAGGGTGCTCAGTGCTCAGTACTCGGGGTGCTTGGTGCTCAGTACTCAGGGTGCTCAGTGCTCAGTACTCGGGGTGCTGGGTTCTCAGTGATCGGGGCGCTGGGTGCTCAGTGCTCGGGGTGCTGGTTGCTCAGTACTCGGGGTGCTGGGTGCTCAGTGCTCAGGGTGCTCAGTGCTCAGTACTCAGTGCTCAGGGTGCTCAGTGCTCAGTGCTCAGGGTGCTGGGTGTTCAGTACTCAGGGTGCTGGGTGCTCAGTACTCAGGGTGGGGGGTGCTCAGTGCTCAGGGTCCTGGGTGCTCAGTGCTCAGGATGCTGGGTGCTCAGTACTCAGGGTACTGGGTACTCAGTACTCAGGGTGCTCGGTGCTCAGTACTCAGGGTGCTGGGTGCTCAGTGCCCAGGGTGCTGGGTGCTCATTACTCAGGGTGCTGGGTGCTCAGTACTCAGGGTGCTGGGTGCTCAGTGCTCAGGGTGCTGGGTGCTCAGTACTCAGTGTGCTGGGTGCTCAGAGCTCGGGGTGCTGGGTGCTCAGTGCTCAGGTTGATCGGTGCTCAGTACTCAGTGTGCTGGGTGCTCAGTACACAGGGTGCTGGGTGCTCAGTCCTCAAGGTGCTCAGTACTCAGGGTGCTTGGTGCTCAGTGCTCAGTACTCAGGGTGCTCAGTACTCAGGGTGCTGGGTGCTCAGTGCTCAGGGTGCTGGGTGCTCAGTGCTCAGGGTGCTGGGTGCTCAGTCCTCAGGGTGCTCAGTGCTCAGGGTGCTGGGTGCTCAGTGCTCGTGGTGCTCGGTGCTCAGAACTCAGGGTGCTGGGTGCTCAGTACTCAGGGTGCTGGTTGCTCAGTACTCAGGGTGCTGGGTGCTCAGTGCTCAGGATGCTGGGTGCTCAGTGCTCGGGGTGCTGGGTGCTCAGTGCTCGGGGTGCTGGGTGCTCACTGCTCGTGGTGCTGGGTCCTCAGTGCTCAGGGTGCTGGGTCCTCAGTGCTCAGGGTGCTGGGTGCTCAGTGCTCAGGGTGCTGGGTGCTCAGTGCTCAGGGTGCTGGGTCCTCAGTGCTCAGGGTGCTGGGTGCTCAGTGCTCAGGGTGCTAAGTGCTCAGTACTCAGGGTGCTCGGTGCTCAGTGCACAGGGTACTCAGTGCTCAGTGCTCGGGGTGCTGGGTGCTCAGTGCTCGGGGTGCTGGGTGCTCAGTGCTCAGGGTGCTGGTTGCTCAGTACTCAGTGTGCTCAGTGCTCAGGGTGCTGGGTGCTCAGAACTCAGGGTGCTGGGTGCTCAGTTCTCAGGGTGCTGGGTGCTCAGTACTCAGGGTGCTTGGTGCTCAGTACTCATGGTGCTGGGTGCTCAGTGCTCAGGGTGCTCGGTGCTCAGTACTCATGGTGCTGGGTGCTCATTCTCGGGGTGCTGGGTGCTCAGTACTCAGGTTGCTCAGTACTCTGGGTACTCGGTGCTCAGTACTAATGGTGCTGGGTGCTCAGTACTCAGGGTGCTCGGTGCTCAGTTCTCAGGGTGCTCGGTGCTCAGTGTTTGGGGTGCTGGGTGCTCAGTACTCAGCGTGCTGGGTGCTCAATGCTGGGTGCTCAGTGCTCCGGGTGCTGGGTGCTCAGTGCTCTGGGTGCTGGGTGCTCAGTGCTCAGGGTGCTGGTTGCTCAGTACACAGTGTGCTCAGTGCTCAAGGCGCTGGGTGCTCAGAACTCAGGGTGCTGGGTGCTCAGTACTCAGGGTGCTGGGTCCTCAGTACTCAGGGTGCTTGGTGCTCAGTACTCATGGTGCTGGGTGCTCAGTGCTCAGGGTGCTGGGTGCTCAGTACTCATGGTGCTGGGTGCTCATTCTCGGGGTGCTGGGTGCTCAGTACTCAGGTTGCTCAGTATTCTGGGTACTCGGTGCTCAGTACTCATGGTGCTGGGTGCTCAGTACTTAAGGTGCTCGGTGCTCAGTGCTCAGGGTGCTGGGTGCTCAGTGCTCAGGGTGCTGGGTGCTCAGTGCTCAGGGTGCTGGGTGCTCAGTACTCAGTGCTCAGGATGCTGGGGGCTCAGTGCTCAGGGTGCTGGGTACTCAGTGCTCAGGGTGCTCAGTGCTCTGTACTCAGGGTGCTGGGTGCTCAGTACTCAGGGTGCTGGGTGCTCAGTGCTCGGTGTACCCGGTGCTCAGTGCTCGGGGTGCTCGGTGCTCAGTTCTCAGGGTGCTGGGTGCTCAGTACTCAGGGTGCTGTGTTCTCAGTGATGGGGGCGCTGGGTGCTCAGCGCTCGGGGTGCTGGGTGCTCAGTACTCGGGCTGCTGGGTGCTCAGTGCTCAGCGTGCTGGGTGCTCAGTACTCAGGGTGCTCGGTGCTCAGTGCTTGGGGTGCTGGGTGCTCAGTACTCAGGGTGCTCGGTGCTCAGTACTCAGGGTTCTCAGTGCTCAGTACTCAGGGTGCTGGGTACTCAATGCTCAGGGTGCTGGGTGCTCAGTACTCAGGGTGCTCAGTGCTCAGTACTCGGGGTGCTTGGTGCTCAGTACTCAGGGTGCTCAGTGCTCAGTACTCGGGGTGCTGGGTTCTCAGTGATCGGGGCGCTGGGTGCTCAGTGCTCGGGGTGCTGGTTGCTCAGTACTCGGGGTGCTGGGTGCTCAGTGCTCAGGGTGCTCAGTGCTCAGTACTCAGTGCTCAGGGTGCTCAGTGCTCAGTGCTCAGGGTGCTGGGTGTTCAGTACTCAGGGTGCTGGGTGCTCAGTACTCAGGGTGGTGGGTGCTCAGTGCTCAGGGTCCTGGGTGCTCAGTGCTCACGATGCTGGGTGCTCAGTACTCAGGGTACTGGGTACTCAGTACTCAGGGTGCTCGGTGCTCAGTACTCAGGGTGCTGGGTGCTCAGTGCCCAGGGTGCTGGGTGCTCATTACTCAGGGTGCTGGGTGCTCAGTACTCAGGGTGCTGGGTGCTCAGTGCTCAGGGTGCTGGGTGCTCAGTACTCAGTGTGCTGGGTGCTCAGAGCTCGGGGTGCTGGGTGCTCAGTGCTCAGGTTGATCGGTGCTCAGTACTCAGGGTGCTGGGTGCTCAGTACACAGGGTGCTGGGTGCTCAGTCCTCAAGGTGCTCAGTACTCAGGGTGCTTGGTGCTCAGTGCTCAGTACTCAGGGTGCTCAGTACTCAGGGTGCTGGGTGCTCAGTGCCCAGGGTGCTGGGTGCTCAGTGCTCAGGGTGCTGGGTGCTCAGTCCTCAGGGTGCTCAGTGCTCAGGGTGCTGGGTGCTCAGTGCTCGTGGTGCTCGGTGCTCAGAACTCAGGGTGCTGGGTGCTCAGTACTCAGGGTGCTGGTTGCTCAGTACTCAGGGTGCTGGCTGCTCAGTGCTCAGGGTGCTGGGTGCTCAGTGCTCGGGGTGCTGGGTGCTCAGTGCTCGGGGTGCTGGGTGCTCAGTGCTCGGGGTGCTGGGTGCTCAGTGCTCGGGGTGCTGGGCGCTCAGTGCTCGGGGTGCTGGGTGCTCAGTGTTCAGTGCTCAGCGTGCTGGGTGCTCAGTGCTCAGTGCTCAGTGTGCTGGTTGCTCAGTGCTCAGGGTGCTGGGTGCTCAGTAGTCAGGGTGCTGGGTGCTCAGTGCTAGGGGTGCTCGGTGCTCAGTACTCAAGGTGCTGTGTGCTCAGTGCTCAGGGTGCTGGGAGCTCAGTCCTCGGGGTGCTCCGTGCTCAGTGATCAGGGTGCTGGGTGCTCAGTACTCAGGGTGCTCGGTGCTCATTACTCAGGGTTCTCAGTGCTCAGTACTCAGGGTGCTCAGTGCTCAGTACTCGGGGTGCTGGGTGCTCAGTGCTCAGGGTGCTCAGTGCTCAGTGCTCGGTGTGCTGGGTACTCAATGCTCGGGGCGCTGGGTGCTCAGTGCTCGTGGTGCTGGGTGCTCAGTACTCGTGGAGCTGGGTGCTCAGTGCTCAGGTTGCTCAGTGCTCAGTACTCAGTGCTCAGGGTGCTCAGTGCTCAGTGCTCAGGGTGCTGGGTGTTCAGTACTCAGGGTGCTCAGTACTCAGGGAGCTGGGTGCTCAGTGCTCAGGGTGCTGGGTGCTCAGTACTCTGGGTGTTGGGTGCTCAGTACTCACGGTGCTGGGTGCTCAGTGCTCGGGGTGCTGGGTGCTCAGTGCTCAGGGTGCTGGGTGCTCAGTGCTCATGGTGCTGGGTGGTCAGTACTCAGGGTGCTGGGTGCTCAGTGCTCGAGGTGCTCGGTGCTCAGTACTCAAGGTGCTTGGTGCTCAGTGCTCAGGGTGCTGGGTGCTCAGTGCTCGGGGTGCTCGGTGCTCAGTACTCAGGGTGCTGGGTGCTCAGTACTCAGGGTGCTGGGTGCCCAGTGCTCGGGGTGCTCGGTGCTCAGTACTCAAGGTGCTGGGTGCACAGTGCTCACGGTGCTGGGTGCTCAGTCCTCGGATTGCTCCGTGCTCAGGGTGCTGTGTGCTCAGTACTCAGGGTGCTCGGTACTCAGTACTCAGGGTGCTCAGTGCTCAGTACTCAGGGGGCTGGGTGCTCAGTACTCGGGGTGCTGGGTGCTCAGTGCTCAGGGTGCTGGGTGCTCAGTACTCAGGGTGCTGGGTGCTCAGTGCTCAGGGTGCTGGGTGCTCAGTGCTCGGGGTGCTGGGTGCTCAGTACTCAGGGTGCTGGGTGCTCAGTGCTCGGGGTGCTGGGTGCTCAGTGCTCAGGGTGCTGGGTGCTCAGTACTTAGGGTGCTGGGTGCCCAGTGCTCGGGGTGCTCGGTGCTCAGTACTCAAGGTGCTGGGTGCACAGTGCTCACGGTGCTGGGTGCTCAGTCCTCGGTTTGCTCCGTGCTCAGGGTGCTGTGTGCTCAGTACTCAGGGTGCTCGGTACTCAGTACTAAGGGTGCTCAGTGCTCAGTACTCAGGGTGCTCAGTGCTCAGTGCTCGGGGTGCTGGGTGCTCAGTGCTCGGGGTGCTGGGTGCTCAGTACTCAGGGTGCTGGGTGCTCAGTGCTCAGTACTCAGCGTGCTGGGTGCTCAGTGCTCGGGGTGCTGGGTGCTCAGTGCTCAGGGTGCTTGGTGCTCTGTACTCAGGGTGCTGGGTGCTCACTGCTTGTGGTGCTGGGTCCTCAGTGCTCAGGGTGCTGGGTCCTCAGTGCTCAGGGTGCTGGGTGCTCAGTGCTCAGGGTGCTAAGTGCTCAGTACTCAGGGTGCTCGGTGCTCAGTGCACAGGGTACTCAGTGCTCAGTGCTCGGGGTGCTGGGTGCTCAGTGCTCGGGGTGCTGGGTGCTCAGTACTCAGGGTGCTGGTTGCTCAGTACTCAGTGTGCTCAGTGCTCAGGGTGCTGGGTGCTCAGAACTCAGGGTGCTGGGTGCTCAGTTCTCAGGGTGCTGGGTGCTCAGTACTCAGGGTGCTTGGTGCTCAGTACTCATGGTGCTGGGTGCTCAGTGCTCAGGGTGCTCGGTGCTCAGTACTCATGGTGCTGGGTGCTCATTCTCGGGGTGCTGGGTGCTCAGTACTCAGGTTGCTCAGTAGCCTGGGTACTCGGTGCTCAGTACTAATGGTGCTGGGTGCTCAGTACTCAGGGTGCTCGGTGCTCAGTTCTCAGGGTGCTCGGTGCTCAGTGTTTGGGGTGCTGGGTGCTCAGTACTCAGCGTGCTGGGTGCTCAATGCTGGGTGCTCAGTGCTCCGGGTGCTGGGTGCTCAGTGCTCTGGGTGCTGGGTGCTCAGTGCTCAGGGTGCTGGTTGCTCAGTACACAGTGTGCTCAGTGCTCAGGGCGCTGGGTGCTCAGAACTCAGGGTGCTGGGTGCTCAGTACTCAGGGTGCTGGGTCCTCAGTACTCAGGGTGCTTGGCGCTCAGTACTCATGGTGCTGGGTGCTCAGTGCTCTGGGTGCTGGGTGCTCAGTACTCATGGTGCTGGGTGCTCATTCTCGGGGTGCTGGGTGCTCAGTACTCAGGTTGCTCAGTATTCTGGGTACTCGGTGCTCAGTACTCATGGTGCTGGGTGCTCATTACTCAAGGTGCTCGGTGCTCAGTTCTCAGGGTGCTCGGTGCTCAGTGTTTGGGGTGCTGGGTGCTCAGTACTCAGCGTGCTGGGTGCTCAGTGCTCAGGGTGCTGGGTGCTCAGTGCTCAGGGTGCTGGGTGCTCAGTACTCAGTGCTCAGGATGCTGGGGGCTCAGTGCTCAGGGTGCTGGGTACTCAGTGCTCAGGGTGCTCAGTGCTCAGTACTCAGGGTGCTGGGTGCTCAGTACTCAGGGTGCTGGGTGCTCAGTGCTCGGTGTACCCGGTGCTCAGTGCTCGGGGTGCTCGGTGCTCAGTTCTCAGGGTGCTGGGTGCTCAGTACTCAGGGTGCTGGGTGCTCAGTGCTGGGTGCTCAGTACTCAGGGTAGTGAGTGCTCAGTGCTCAGGGTCCTGGGTGCTCAGTGCTCAGGATGCTGGGTGCTCAGTACTCAGGGTACTGGGTACTCAGTACTCAGGGTGCTCGGTGCTCAGTACTCAGGGTGCTGGGTGCTCAGTGCCCAGGGTGCTGGGTGCTCAGTACTCAGGGTGCTGGGTGCTCAGTACTCAGGGTGCTGGGTGCTCAGTGCGCAGGGTGCTGGGTGCTCAGTACTCATTGTGCTGGGTGCTCAGAGCTCGGGGTGCTGGGTGCTCAGTGCTCAGGTTGACCGGTGCTCAGTACTCAGGGTGCTGGGTGCTCAGTACACAGGGTGCTGGGTGCTCAGTCCTCAAGGTGCTCAGTACTCAGGGTGCTTGGTGCTCAGTGCTCAGTACTCAGGGTGCTCAGTACTCAGGGTGTTGGGTGCTCAGTGCTCGGGGTGCTGGGTGCTCAGTGCTCAGGGTGCTGGGTGCTCAGTCCTCAGGGTGCTCAGTGCTCAGGGTGCTGGGTGCTCAGTGCTCGCGGTGCTCGGTGCTCAGTACTCAGGGTGCTGGGTGCTCAGTACTCAGGGTGCTGGTTGCTCAGTACTCAGGGTGCTGGGTGCTCAGTGCTCAGGGTGCTGGGTGCTCAGTGCTCAGGGTGCTGGGTGCTCAGTGCTCGGGGTGCTGGGTGCTCAGTGCTCGGGGTGCTGGGTGCTCAGTGCTTGGGGTGCTGGGCGCTCAGTGCTTGGGGTGCTGGGTGCTCAGTGTTCAGTGCTCAGCGTGCTGGGTGCTCAGTGCTCAGTGCTCAGTGTGCTGGTTGCTCAGTGCTCAGGGTGCTGGGTGCTCAGTAGTCAGGGTGCTGGGTGCTCAGTGCTCGGGGTGCTTCATGCTCAGTGATCAGGGTGCTGGGTGCTCAGTACTCAGGGTGCTCGGTGCTCAGTACTCAGGGTGCTGGGTGCTCAGTGCTCTGGGTGCTGGGTGCTCAGTGCTCAGGGTGCTGGTTGCTCAGTACACAGTGTGCTCAGTGCTCAAGGCGCTGGGTGCTCAGAACTCAGGGTGCTGGGTGCTCAGTACTCAGGGTGCTGGGTCCTCAGTACTCAGGGTGCTTGGTGCTCAGTACTCATGGTGCTGGGTGCTCAGTGCTCAGGGTGCTGGGTGCTCAGTACTCATGGTGCTGGGTGCTCATTCTCGGGGTGCTGGGTGCTCAGTACTCAGGTTGCTCAGTATTCTGGGTACTCGGTGCTCAGTACTCATGGTGCTGGGTGCTCAGTACTTAAGGTGCTCGGTGCTCAGTTCTCAGGGTGCTCCGTGCTCAGTGTTTGGGGTGCTGGGTGCTCAGTACTCAGCGTGCTGGGTGCTCAGTGCTCAGGGTGCTGGGTGCTCAGTGCTCAGGGTGCTGGGTGCTCAGTACTCAGTGCTCAGGATGCTGGGGGCTCAGTGCTCAGGGTGCTGGGTACTCAGTGCTCAGGGTGCTCAGTGCTCAGTACTCAGGATGCTGGGTGCTCAGTACTCAGGGTACTGGGTACTCAGTACTCGGGCTGCTGGGTGCTCAGTGCTCAGCGTGCTGGGTGCTCAGTACTCAGGGTGCTCGGTGCTCAGTGCTTGGGGTGCTGGGTGCTCAGTACTCAGGGTGCTCGGTGCTCAGTACTCAGGGTTCTCAGTGCTCAGTACTCAGGGTGCTGGGTACTCAATGCTCAGGGTGCTGGGTGCTCAGTACTCAGGGTGCTCAGTGCTCAGTACTCGGGGTGCTTGGTGCTCAGTACTCAGGGTGCTCAGTGCTCAGTACTCGGGGTGCTGGGTTCTCAGTGATCGGGGCGCTGGGTGCTCAGTGCTCGGGGTGCTGGTTGCTCAGTACTCGGGGTGCTGGGTGCTCAGTGCTCAGGGTGCTCAGTGCTCAGTACTCAGTGCTCAGGGTGCTCAGTGCTCAGTGCTCAGGGTGCTGGGTGTTCAGTACTCAGGGTGCTGGGTGCTCAGTACTCAGGGTGGTGGGTGCTCAGTGCTCAGGGTCCTGGGTGCTCAGTGCTCACGATGCTGGGTGCTCAGTACTCAGGGTACTGGGTACTCAGTACTCAGGGTGCTCGGTGCTCAGTACTCAGGGTGCTGGGTGCTCAGTGCCCAGGGTGCTGGGTGCTCATTACTCAGGGTGCTGGGTGCTCAGTACTCAGGGTGCTGGGTGCTCAGTGCTCAGGGTGCTGGGTGCTCAGTACTCAGTGTGCTGGGTGCTCAGAGCTCGGGGTGCTGGGTGCTCAGTGCTCAGGTTGATCGGTGCTCAGTACTCAGGGTGCTGGGTGCTCAGTACACAGGGTGCTGGGTGCTCAGTCCTCAAGGTGCTCAGTACTCAGGGTGCTTGGTGCTCAGTGCTCAGTACTCAGGGTGCTCAGTACTCAGGGTGCTGGGTGCTCAGTGCTCAGGGTGCTGGGTGCTCAGTGCTCAGGGTGCTCAGTGCTCAGGGTGCTGGGTGCTCAGTGCTCGTGGTGCTCGGTGCTCAGAACTCAGGGTGCTGGGTGCTCAGTACTCAGGGTGCTGGTTGCTCAGTACTCAGGGTGCTGGCTGCTCAGTGCTCAGGGTGCTGGGTGCTCAGTGCTCGGGGTGCTGGGTGCTCAGTGCTCGGGGTGCTGGGTGCTCAGTGCTCGGGGTGCTGGGTGCTCAGTGCTCGGGGTGCTGGGCGCTCAGTGCTCGGGGTGCTGGGTGCTCAGTGTTCAGTGCTCAGCGTGCTGGGTGCTCAGTGCTCAGTGCTCAGTGTGCTGGTTGCTCAGTGCTCAGGGTGCTGGGTGCTCAGTAGTCAGGGTGCTGGGTGCTCAGTGCTCGGGGTGCTCGGTGCTCAGTACTCAAGGTGCTGTGTGCTCAGTGCTCAGGGTGCTGGGAGCTCAGTCCTCGGGGTGCTCCGTGCTCAGTGATCAGGGTGCTGGGTGCTCAGTACTCAGGGTGCTCGGTGCTCATTACTCAGGGTTCTCAGTGCTCAGTACTCAGGGTGCTCAGTGCTCAGTACTCGGGGTGCTGGGTGCTCAGTGCTCAGGGTGCTCAGTGCTCAGTGCTCGGTGTGCTGGGTACTCAATGCTCGGGGCGCTGGGTGCTCAGTGCTCGTGGTGCTGGGTGCTCAGTACTCGTGGAGCTGGGTGCTCAGTGCTCAGGTTGCTCAGTGCTCAGTACTCAGTGCTCAGGGTGCTCAGTGCTCAGTGCTCAGGGTGCTGGGTGTTCAGTACTCAGGGTGCTCAGTACTCAGGGTGCTGGGTGCTCAGTGCTCAGGGTGCTGGGTGCTCAGTACTCTGGGTGTTGGGTGCTCAGTACTCACGGTGCTGGGTGCTCAGTGCTTGGGGTGCTGGGTGCTCAGTGCTCAGGGTGCTGGGTGCTCAGTGCTCATGGTGCTGGGTGGTCAGTACTCAGGGTGCTGGGTGCTCAGTGCTCGAGGTGCTCGGTGCTCAGTACTCAAGGTGCTTGGTGCTCAGTGCTCAGGGTGCTGGGTGCTCAGTGCTCGGGGTGCTCGGTGCTCAGTACTCAGGGTGCTGGGTGCTCAGTACTCAGGGTGCTGGGTGCCCAGTGCTCGGGGTGCTCGGTGCTCAGTACTCAAGGTGCTGGGTGCACAGTGCTCACGGTGCTGGGTGCTCAGTCCTCGGATTGCTCCGTGCTCAGGGTGCTGTGTGCTCAGTACTCAGGGTGCTCGGTACTCAGTACTCAGGGTGCTCAGTGCTCAGTACTCAGGGGGCTGGGTGCTCAGTACTCGGGGTGCTGGGTGCTCAGTGCTCAGGGTGCTGCGTGCTCAGTACTCAGGGTGCTGGGTGCTCAGTGCTCAGGGTGCTGGGTGCTCAGTGCTCGGGGTGCTGGGTGCTCAGTACTCAGGGTGCTGGGTGCTCAGTGCTCGGGGTGCTGGGTGCTCAGTGCTCAGGGTGCTGGGTGCTCAGTACTTAGGGTGCTGGGTGCCCAGTGCTCGGGGTGCTCGGTGCTCAGTACTCAAGGTGCTGGGTGCACAGTGCTCACGGTGCTGGGTGCTCAGTCCTCGGTTTGCTCCGTGCTCAGGGTGCTGTGTGCTCAGTACTCAGGGTGCTCGGTACTCAGTACTAAGGGTGCTCAGTGCTCAGTACTCAGGGTGCTCAGTGCTCAGTGCTCGGGGTGCTGGGTGCTCAGTGCTCGGGGTGCTGGGTGCTCAGTACTCAGGGTGCTGGGTGCTCAGTGCTCAGTACTCAGCGTGCTGGGTGCTCAGTGCTCGGGGTGCTGGGTGCTCAGAGCTCAGGGTGCTTGGTGCTCTGTACTCAGGGTGCTGGGTGCTCACTGCTTGTGGTGCTGGGTCCTCAGTGCTCAGGGTGCTGGGTCCTCAGTGCTCAGGGTGCTGGGTGCTCAGTGCTCAGGGTGCTAAGTGCTCAGTACTCAGGGTGCTCGGTGCTCAGTGCACAGGGTACTCAGTGCTCAGTGCTCGGGGTGCTGGGTGCTCAGTGCTCGGGGTGCTGGGTGCTCAGTACTCAGGGTGCTGGTTGCTCAGTACTCAGTGTGCTCAGTGCTCAGGGTGCTGGGTGCTCAGAACTCAGGGTGCTGGGTGCTCAGTTCTCAGGGTGCTGGGTGCTCAGTACTCAGGGTGCTTGGTGCTCAGTACTCATGGTGCTGGGTGCTCAGTGCTCAGGGTGCTCGGTGCTCAGTACTCATGGTGCTGGGTGCTCATTCTCGGGGTGCTGGGTGCTCAGTACTCAGGTTGCTCAGTAGCCTGGGTACTCGGTGCTCAGTACTAATGGTGCTGGGTGCTCAGTACTCAGGGTGCTCGGTGCTCAGTTCTCAGGGTGCTCGGTGCTCAGTGTTTGGGGTGCTGGGTGCTCAGTACTCAGCGTGCTGGGTGCTCAATGCTGGGTGCTCAGTGCTCCGGGTGCTGGGTGCTCAGTGCTCTGGGTGCTGGGTGCTCAGTGCTCAGGGTGCTGGTTGCTCAGTACACAGTGTGCTCAGTGCTCAGGGCGCTGGGTGCTCAGAACTCAGGGTGCTGGGTGCTCAGTACTCAGGGTGCTGGGTCCTCAGTACTCAGGGTGCTTGGCGCTCAGTACTCATGGTGCTGGGTGCTCAGTGCTCTGTGTGCTGGGTGCTCAGTACTCATGGTGCTGGGTGCTCATTCTCGGGGTGCTGGGTGCTCAGTACTCAGGTTGCTCAGTATTCTGGGTACTCGGTGCTCAGTACTCATGGTGCTGGGTGCTCATTACTCAAGGTGCTCGGTGCTCAGTTCTCAGGGTGCTCGGTGCTCAGTGTTTGGGGTGCTGGGTGCTCAGTACTCAGCGTGCTGGGTGCTCAGTGCTCAGGGTGCTGGGTGCTCAGTGCTCAGGGTGCTGGGTGCTCAGTACTCAGTGCTCAGGATGCTGGGGGCTCAGTGCTCAGGGTGCTGGGTACTCAGTGCTCAGGGTGCTCAGTGCTCAGTACTCAGGGTGCTGGGTGCTCAGTACTCAGGGTGCTGGGTGCTCAGTGCTCGGTGTACCCGGTGCTCAGTGCTCGGGGTGCTCGGTGCTCAGTTCTCAGGGTGCTGGGTGCTCAGTACTCAGGGTGCTGGGTGCTCAGTCCTGGGTGCTCAGTACTCAGGGTAGTGGGTGCTCAGTGCTCAGGGTCCTGGGTGCTCAGTGCTCAGGATGCTGGGTGCTCAGTACTCAGGGTACTGGGTACTCAGTACTCAGGGTGCTCGGTGCTCAGTACTCAGGGTGCTGGGTGCTCAGTGCCCAGGGTGCTGGGTGCTCAGTACTCAGGGTGCTGGGTGCTCAGTACTCAGGGTGCTGGGTGCTCAGTGCGCAGGGTGCTGGGTGCTCAGTACTCATTGTGCTGGGTGCTCAGAGCTCGGGGTGCTGGGTGCTCAGTGCTCAGGTTGACCGGTGCTCAGTACTCAGGGTGCTGGGTGCTCAGTACACAGGGTGCTGGGTGCTCAGTCCTCAAGGTGCTCAGTACTCAGGGTGCTTGGTGCTCAGTGCTCAGTACTCAGGGTGCTCAGTACTCAGGGTGCTGGGTGCTCAGTGCTCGGGGTGCTGGGTGCTCAGTGCTCTGGGTGCTGGGTGCTCAGTCCTCAGGGTGCTCAGTGCTCAGGGTGCTGGGTGCTCAGTGCTCGCGGTGCTCGGTGCTCAGTACTCAGGGTGCTGGGTGCTCAGTACTCAGGGTGCTGGTTGCTCAGTACTCAGGGTGCTGGGTGCTCAGTGCTCAGGGTGCTGGGTGCTCAGTGCTCAGGGTGCTGGGTGCTCAGTGCTCGGGGTGCTGGGTGCTCAGTGCTCGGGGTGCTGGGTGCTCAGTGCTTGGGGTGCTGGGCGCTCAGTGCTTGGGGTGCTGGGTGCTCAGTGTTCAGTGCTCAGCGTGCTGGGTGCTCAGTGCTCAGTGCTCAGTGTGCTGGTTGCTCAGTGCTCAGGGTGCTGGGTGCTCAGTAGTCAGGGTGCTGGGTGCTCAGTGCTCGGGGTGCTTCGTGCTCAGTGATCAGGGTGCTGGGTGCTCAGTACTCAGGGTGCTCGGTGCTCAGTACTCAGGGTGCTGGGTGCTCAGTGCTCGGTGTACCCGGTGCTCAGTGCTCGGGGTGCTCGGTGCTCAGTTCTCAGGGTGCTGGGTGCTCAGTACTCAGGGTGCTGGGTGCTCAGTGCTGGGTGCTCAGTGCTCCGGGTGCTGGGTGCTCAGTGCTCGGGGTGCTGGGTGCTCAGTACTCAGGGTGCTCAGTGCTCAGTACTCAGGGTTCTGGGTGCTCAGTGCTCGGGGTGCTGGGTGCTCAGTACTCAGGGTGCTGGGTGCTCAATGCTCGGGGTGCTCGGTGCTCAGTACGTTGGGTGCTCAGTAATCAGGGTGCTGGGTGCTCAGTGCTCAGGGTGCTGGGTGCTCAGTGCTCAGGGTGCTGGGTGCACAGTGCTCAGGGTGCTGGGTTCTCAGTGCTCAGGGTGCTGGGTGCTCAGTGCTCAGGGTGCTTGGTGCTCAGTACTCAGGGTGCTTGGTGCTCAGTGCTCAGGGTGCTGGGTGCTCAGTGCTCGGGGTGCTGGGTGCTCAGTACTCAGGGTGCTGGTAGCTCAGTACTCGGGGTGCTGGGTGCTCAGTGCTCAGCGTGCTGGGTGCTCAGTACTCAGGGTGCTCGGTGCTCAGAGCTTGGGGTGCTGGGTGCTCAGTACTCAGGGTGCTCGGTGCTCAGTACTCAGGGTTCTCAGTGCTCAGTACACAGGGTGCTGGGTACTCAGTGCTCAGGGTGCTGGGTGCTCAGTACTCAGGGTGCTCTGTGCTCAGTACTCGGGGTGCTTGGTGCTCAGTACTCAGGGTGCTCAGTGCTCAGTACTCAGGGTGCTGGGTTCTCAGTGCTCGGGGCGCTGGGTGCTCAGCGCTCGGGGTGCTGGGTGCTCAGTACTCGGGGTGCTGGGTGCTCAGTGCTCAGCGTGCTGGGTGCTCAGTACTCAGGGTGCTCGGTGCTCAGTGCTTGGGGTGCTGGGTGCTCAGTGCTCAGGGTGCTCAGTGCTCAGTACTCAGTGCTCAGGGTGCTCAGTGCTCAGTGCTCAGGGTGCTGGGTGTTCAGTACTCAGGGTGCTGGGTGCTCAGTACTCAGGGTAGTGGGTGCTCAGTGCTCAGGGTCCTGGGTGCTCAGTGCTCAGGATGCTGGGTGCTCAGTACTCAGGGTACTGGGTACTCAGTACTCAGGGTGCTCGGTGCTCAGTACTCAGGGTGCTGGGTGCTCAGTGCCCAGGGTGCTGGGTGCTCAGTACTCAGGGTGCTGGGTGCTCAGTACTCAGGGTGCTGGGTGCTCAGTGCTCAGGGTGCTGGGTGCTCAGTACTCAGTGTGCTGGGTGCTCAGAGCTCGGGGTGCTGGGTGCTCAGTGCTCAGGTTGACCGGTGATCAGTACTCAGGGTGCTGGGTGCTCAGTACACAGGGTGCTGGGTGCTCAGTCCTCAAGGTGCTCAGTACTCAGGGTGCTTGGTGCTCAGTGCTCAGTACTCAGGGTGCTCAGTACTCAGGGTGCTGGGTGCTCAGTGCTCGGGGTGCTGGGTGCTCAGTGCTCAGGGTGCTGGGTGCTCAGTCCTCATTGTGCTCAGTGCTCAGGGTGCTGGGTGCTCAGTGCTCGCGGTGCTCGGTGCTCAGTACTCAGGGTGCTGGGTGCTCAGTACTCAGGGTGCTGGTTGCTCAGTACTCAGGGTGCTGGGTGCTCAGTGCTCAGGGTGCTGGGTGCTCAGTGCTCAGGGTGCTGGGTGCTCAGTGCTCGGGGTGCTGGGTGCTCAGTCCTCGGGGTGCTGGGTGCTCAGTGCTCGGGGTCCTGGGCGCTCAGTGCTCGGGGTGCTGGGTGATCAGTGTTCAGTGCTCAGCGTGCTGGGTGCTCAGTGCTCAGTGCTCAGTGTGCTCCTTGCTCAGTGCTCAGTGTGCTGGGTGCTCAGTAGTCAGGGTGCTGGGTGCTCAGTGCTCGGGGTGCTCGGTGCTCAGTACTCAAGGTGCTGTGTGCTCAGTGCTCAGGGTGCTAGGTGCTCAGTCCTCGGGGTGCTCCGTGCTCAGTGATCAGGGTGCTGGGTGCTCAGTACTCAGGGTGCTCGGTGCTCAGTACTAAGGGTTCTCAGTGCTCAGTACTCAGGGTGCTGGGTACTCAGTGCTCAGGGTGCAGGGTACTCAGTACTCAGGGTGCTCAGTGCTCAGTACTCGGGGTGCTTGGTGCTCAGTACTCAGGGTGCTCAGTGCTCAGTACTCGGGGTGCTGGGTGCTCAGTGCTCGGGGTGCTGGGTGCTCAGTGCTCAGGGTGCTGGGTGCTCAGTGCTCAGGGTGCTGGGTGCTCAGTGCTCAGGGTGCTGGGTGCTCAGTACTCTGGGTGTTGGGTGCTCAGTACTCAGGGTGCTGGGTGCTCAGTGCTCGGGGTGCTGGGTGCTCAGTGCTCAGGGTGCTGGGTGCTCAGTGCTCATGGTGCTGGGTGCTCAATACTCAGGGTGCTGGGTGCTCAGTGCTCGAGGTGCTCGGTGCTCAGTACTCAAGGTGCTGGGTGCTCAGTGCTCAGGGTGCTGGGTGCTCAGTCCTCGGGGTGCTCCGTGCTCAGGGTGCTGTGTGCTCAGTGCTCGGGGTGCTCGGTGCTCAGTACTCAGGGTGCTGAGTGCTCAGTACTCAGGGTGCCGGGTGCTCAGTACTCAGGGTGCTGGGTGCGCAGTGCTCGGGGTGCTGGGTGCTCAGTGCTCAGGGTGCTCAGTGCTCAGTACTCAGGGGGCTGGGTGCTCAGTACTCGGGGTGCTGGGTGCTCAGTGCTCAGGGTGCTGGGTGCTCAGTACTCAGGGTGCTGGGTGCTCAGTGCACAGGGTGCTGGGTGCTCAGTGCTCGGGGTGCTGGGTGCTCAGTACTCAGGGTGCTGGGTGCTCAGTGCTCGGGGTGCTGGGTGCTCAGTGCTCTGGTTGCTGGGTGCTCAGTACTTAGGGTGCTGGGTGCCCAGTGCTCGGGGTGCTCGGTGCTCAGTACTCAAGGTGCTGGGTGCTCAGTACTCAGGGTGCTGGGTGCTCAGTGCTCGGGGTGCTGGGTGCTCAGTGCTCAGGGTGCTGGCTGCTCAGTGTTCAGGGTGCTGGGTGCTCAGTACTCAGGGTGCTCAGTGCTCAGTACTCAGCGTGCTGGGTGCTCAGTGCTCGGGGTGCTGGGTGCTCAGTGCTCAGGGTGCTTGGTGCTCAGTACTCAGGGTGCTGTGTGCTCACTGCTCGTGGTGCTGGGTCCTCAGTGCTCAGGGTGCTGGGTCCTCAGTGCTCAGGGTGCTGGGTGCTCAGTGCTCAGGGTGCTCAGTGCTCAGTACTCAGGGTGCTCGGTGCTCAGTGCACAGGGTACTCAGTGCTCAGTGCTCGGGGTGCTGGGTGCTCAGTGCTCGTGGTGATGGGTGCTCAGTGCTCAGGGTGCTGGTTGCTCAGTACACAGTGTGCTCAGTGCTCAGTACTCAGGGTGCTGGGGGCTCAATACTCAGGGTGCTGGGTGCTCAGTACTCATGGTGCTCGGTTCTCAGTACTCAGGGTGCTGGGTGCTCATTCTCGGGGTGCTGGGTGCTCAGTGCTCGGGGTGCTGGGTGCTCAGTACTCAGGGTGCTGGGGGCTCAGTACTCAGGGTGCTGGGTGCTCAGTACTCAGGGTGATCTGTTCTCAGTACTCAGGGTGCTGGGTGCTCAGAGCTCGAGGTGCTGGGTGCACAGAGCTCAGGGTGCTGGGTGCTCAGTGCACGGGGTGCTCAGTACTCAGGGTGCTGTGTGTTCAGTGCTCAGGGTACTGGGTGCTCAGTACTCAGGGTGCTTGGTGCTCAGTACTCCGGGTGCTGGGTGCTCAGTACTAGGGGTGCTGGGTGCTCAGTACTAGGGGTGCTGGGTGCACAGTGCTCAGGGTGCTGGGTGCTCAGTGCTCGGGGTGCTGGGTGCTCAGTGCTCAGGGTGCTGGCTGCTCAGTGTTCAGGGTGCTGGTTGCTCAGTACTCAGGGTGCTCAGTGCTCAGTACTCAGCTTGCTGGGTGCTCAGAGCTCAGGGTCCTCGGTGCTCAGTACTCAGGGTGCTCAGTGCTCAGTACTCAGCGTGTTTTGTGCTCAGTGCTCAGGGTGCTGGGTGCTCAGTACTCAGGGTGCTGGGTGCTCAGTACTCAGGGTGCTGGTTGCTCAGTACTCAGGGTGCTGGGTGCTCAGTGCTCGGGGTGCTCGGTGATAAGTACTCAGGGTGCTGGGTGCTCAGTGCTCAGGGTGCTGGGTACTCAGTACTCAGGGTGCTGGGTGCTCAGTGCTCGGGGTGCTGGGTGCTCAGTGCTCGGGTGCTGGGTGCTCAGTACTCAGGGTGCTGGGTGCTCAGTGCTCAGTACTCAGCGTGCTGGGTGCTCAGTGCTCGGGCTGCTGGGTGCTCAGTGCTCAGGGTGCTTGGTGCTCAGTACTCAGGGTGCTGGGTGCTCACTGCTCGTGGTGCTGGGTCCTTAGTGATCAGGGTGCTGGGTCCTAAGTGCTCAGGGTGCTGGGTGCTCAGTGCTCAGGGTGCTGGGTGCTCAGTGCTCAGGGTGCTCAGTGCTCAGTACTCAGGGTGCTCGGTGCTCAGTGCACAGGGTACTCAGTGCTCAGTGCTCGGGTGCTGGGTGCTCAGTGCTCAGGGTGCTGGTTGCTCAGTACTCAGTGTGCTCAGTGCTTAGGGTGCTGGGTGCTCAGAACTCAGGGTGCTGGGTGCTCAGTTCTCAGGGTGCTGGGTGCTCAGTACTCAGGGTGCTTGGTGCTCAGTACTCATCGTGCTGGGTGCTCATTCTCGGGGTGCTGGGTGCTCAGTACTCAGGTTGCTCAGTACTCTGGGTACTCGGTGCTCAGTACTCATGGTGCTGGGTGCTCAGTACTCAGGGTGCTCGGTGCTCAGTTCTCAGGGTGCTCGGTGCTCAGTGTTTGGGGTGCTGGGTGCTCAGTACTCAGCGTGCTGGGTGCTCAGTGCTGGGTGCTCAGTGCTCCGGGTGCTGGGTGCTCAGTGCTCTGGGTGCTGGGTGCTCAGTGCTCAGGGAGCTGGTTGCTCAGTATACAGTGTGCTCAGTGCTCAGGGTGCTGGGTGCTCAGAACTCAGGGTGCTTGGTGCTCAGTACTCAGGGTGCTGGGTCCTCAGTACTCAGGGTGCTTGGTGCTCAGTACTCATGGTGCTGGGTGCTCAGTGCTCAGGGTGCTCGGTGCTCAGTACTCATGGTGCTGGGCGCTCAGTACTCAGGTTGCTCAGTACTCTGGGTACTCGGTGCTCAGTACTCATGGTGCTGGGTGCTCAGTACTCAAGGTGCTCGGTGCTCAGTTCTCAGGGTGCTCGGTGCTCAGTGTTTGGGGTGCTGGGTGCTCAGTACTCAGCGTGCTGGGTGCTCAGTGCTCAGGGTGCTGGGTGCTCAGTGCTCAGGGTGCTGGGTGCTCAGTACTCAGTGCTCAGGATGCTGGGTGCTCAGGGCTCAGGGTGCTGGGTACTCAGTGCTCAGGGTGCTCAGTGCTCAGTACTCAGAGTGCTGGGTGCTCAGTACTCAGGCTGCTGCGTGCTCAGTGCTCGGTGTGCCCGGTGCTCAGTGCTCGGGGTGCTCGGTGCTCAGTTCTCAGGGTGCTGGGTGCTCAGTACTCAGGGTGCTGGGTGATCATTGCTGGGTGCTCAGTGGTCCGGGTGCTGGGTGCTCAGTGCTCGGGGTGCTGGGTGCTCAGTACTCAGGATGCTCGGTGCTCAGTACTCAGGGTGCTGGGTGCTCAGTGCTCTGGGTGCTGGGTGCTCAGTACTCAGGGTGCTGGGTGCTCAGTGCTCGGGGTGCTATGTGCTCAGTTCGTTGGGTGCTCAGTACTCAGGGTGCTGGGTGCTCAGTGCTCAGGGTGCTGGGTGCTCAGTGCTCAGGGTGCTGGGTGCTCAGTGCTCAGGGTGCTGGGTTCTCAGTGCTCAGGGTGCTGGGTGCTCAGTGCTCAGGGTTCTTGGTGCTCAGTACTCAGGGTGCTGGGTGCTCAGTGCTCAGGGTGCTGGGTGCTCAGTGCTCGGGGTGCTGGGTGCTCAGTACTCAGGGTGCTGGGTGCTCAGTACTCAGGGTGCTGGTTGCTCAGTACTCGGGGTGCTGGGTGCTCAGTGCTCAGCGTGCTGGGTGCTCAGTACTCAGGGTGCTCGGTGCTCAGTGCTTGGGGTGCTGGGTGCTCAGTACTCAGGGTGCTGGGTGCACAGTGCTCAGGGTGCTGGGTGCTCAGTGCACAGGGTGCTGGGTGCTCAGTACTCAGTGCTCGGGGTGCTGGGTGCTGAGTGCTCAGGGTGCAGGGTGCTCAGTGCTCGGGGTGCTCGGTGCTCAGTGCTCAGGGTCCTGGGTGCTCAGTACTCAGGGTGCTGGGTGCTTAGTACTCTGGGTGCTCAGTGCTCAGTACACAGGGTGCTGGGTGCTCAGTGCTCGGGGTGCTGGGTGCTCAGTCCTCAGGGTGCTGGGTGCTCAGTGCTCAGGGTGCTGGGTGCTCAGGGTGCTGGGTGCAAAGTGATCGGGGTGCTGGGCGCTCAGTACTCAGGGTGCTCAGTGCTCGGGGAGCTCGGTGCTCAGTACTCAGGGTGCTGGGTGCTCAGTACTCAGTACTCAGGGTGCTGGGTGCTCAGTGCTCGGGGTGCTGGGTGCTCAGTCCTCAGGGTGCTGGGTGCTCTTTGCTCGGGGTGCTGGGCGCTCAGTGCTCGGGGTGCTGGGTGATCAGTGTTCAGTGCTCAGCGTGCTGGGTGCTCAGTGCTCAGTGCTCAGTGTGCTGGTTGCTCAGTACTCAGGGTGCTCGGTGCTCAGTACTCAGGGTTCTCAGTGCTCAGTACTCAGGGTGCTGGGTACTCAGTGCTCAGGGTGCAGGGTACTCAGTACTCAGGGTGCTCAGTGCTCAGTACTCGGGGTGCTTGGTGCTCAGTACTCAGGGTGCTCAGTGCTCAGTACTCGGGGTGCTGGGTGCTCAGTGCTCAGGGTGCTCAGTGCTCAGTGCTCGGGGTGCTGGGTGCTCAATGCTCGGGGCGCTGGGTGCTCAGTTCTCGGGGTGCTGGGTGCTCAGTACTCGGGGTGCTGGGTGCTCAGTGCTCAGGTTGCTCAGTGCTCAGTACTCAGTGCTCAGGGTGCTCAGTGCTCAGTGCTCAGGGTGCTGGGTGTTTAGTACTCAGGGTGCTCAGTACTCAGGGTGCTGGGTGCTCAGTGCTCAGGGTGCTGGGTGCTCAGTACTCTGGGTGTTGGGTGCTCAGTACTCAGGGTGCTGGGTGCTCAGTGCTCGGGGTGCTGGGTGCTCAGTGCTCAGGGTGCTGGGTGCTCAGTGCTCATGGTGCTGGGTGCTCAATACTCAGGGTGCTGGGTGCTCAGTGCTCGAGGTGCTCGGTGCTCAGTACTCAAGGTGCTGGGTGCTCAGTGCTCAGGGTGCTGGGTGCTCAGTCCTCGGGGTGCTCCGTGCTCAGGGTGCTGTGTGCTCAGTGCTCGGGGTGCTCGGTGCTCAGTACTCAGGGTGCTGAGTGCTCAGTACTCAGGGTGCCGGGTGCTCAGTACTCAGGGTGCTGGGTGCGCAGTGCTCGGGGTGCTGGGTGCTCAGTGCTCAGGGTGCTCAGTGCTCAGTACTCAGGGGGCTGGGTGCTCAGTACTCGGGGTGCTGGGTGCTCAGTGCTCAGGGTGCTGGGTGCTCAGTACTCAGGGTGCTGGGTGCTCAGTGCTCAGGGTGCTGGGTGCTCAGTGCTCGGGGTGCTGGGTGCTCAGTACTCAGGGTGCTGGGTGCTCAGTGCTCGGGGTGCTGGGTGCTCAGTGCTCTGGTTGCTGGGTGCTCAGTACTTAGGGTGTTGGGTGCCCAGTGCTCGGGGTGCTCGGTGCTCAGTACTCAAGGTGCTGGGTGCTCAGTACTCAGGGTGCTGGGTGCTCAGTGCTCGGGGTGCTGGGTGCTCAGTGCTCAGGGTGCTGGCTGCTCAGTGTTCAGGGTGCTGGGTGCTCAGTACTCAGGGTGCTCAGTGCTCAGTACTCAGCTTGCTGGGTGCTCAGAGCTCAGGGTCCTCGGTGCTCAGTACTCAGGGTGCTCAGTGCTCAGTACTCAGCGTGTTTTGTGCTCAGTGCTCAGGGTGCTGGGTGCTCAGTACTCAGGGTGCTGGGTGCTCAGTACTCAGGGTGCTGGTTGCTCAGTACTCAGGGTGCTGGGTGCTCAGTGCTCGGGGTGCTCGGTGATAAGTACTCAGGGTGCTGGGTGCTCAGTGCTCAGGGTGCTGGGTACTCAGTACTCAGGGTGCTGGGTGCTCAGTGCTCGGGGTGCTGGGTGCTCAGTGCTCGGGGTGCTGGGTGCTCAGTACTCAGGGTGCTGGGTGCTCAGTGCTCAGTACTCAGCGTGCTGGGTGCTCAGTGCTCGGGCTGCTGGGTGCTCAGTGCTCAGGGTGCTTGGTGCTCAGTACTCAGGGTGCTGGGTGCTCACTGCTCGTGGTGCTGGGTCCTTAGTGATCAGGGTGCTGGGTCCTAAGTGCTCAGGGTGCTGGGTGCTCAGTGCTCAGGGTGCTGGGTGCTCAGTGCTCAGGGTGCTCAGTGCTCAGTACTCAGGGTGCTCGGTGCTCAGTGCACAGGGTACTCAGTGCTCAGTGCTCGGGGTGCTGGGTGCTCAGTACTCAGGGTGCTGGGTGCTCAGTACTCAGGGTGCTGGTTGCTCAGTACTCGGGGTGCTGGGTGCTCAGTGCTCAGCGTGCTGGGTGCTCAGTACTCAGGGTGCTCGGTGCTCAGTGCTCGGGGAGCTCGGTGCTCAGTACTCAGGGTGCTGGGTGCTCAGTACTCAGTACTCAGGGTGCTGGGTGCTCAGTGCTCGGGGTGCTGGGTGCTCAGTGCTCAGGGTGCTGGGTGCTCAGTGCTCATGGTGCTGGGTGCTCAATACTCAGGGTGCTGGGTGCTCAGTGCTCGAGGTGCTCGGTGCTCAGTACTCAAGGTGCTGGGTGCTCAGTGCTCAGGGTGCTGGGTGCTCAGTCCTCGGGGTGCTCCGTGCTCAGGGTGCTGTGTGCTCAGTGCTCGGGGTGCTCGGTGCTCAGTACTCAGGGTGCTGAGTGCTCAGTACTCAGGGTGCCGGGTGCTCAGTACTCAGGGTGCTGGGTGCGCAGTGCTCGGGGTGCTGGGTGCTCAGTGCTCAGGGTGCTCAGTGCTCAGTACTCAGGGGGCTGGGTGCTCAGTACTCGGGGTGCTGGGTGCTCAGTGCTCAGGGTGCTGGGTGCTCAGTACTCAGGGTGCTGGGTGCTCAGTGCTCAGGGTGCTGGGTGCTCAGTGCTCGGGGTGCTGGGTGCTCAGTACTCAGGGTGCTGGGTGCTCAGTGCTCGGGGTGCTGGGTGCTCAGTGCTCTGGTTGCTGGGTGCTCAGTACTTAGGGTGCTGGGTGCCCAGTGCTCGGGGTGCTCGGTGCTCAGTACTCAAGGTGCTGGGTGCTCAGTACTCAGGGTGCTGGGTGCTCAGTGCTCGGGGTGCTGGGTGCTCAGTGCTCAGGGTGCTGGCTGCTCAGTGTTCAGGGTGCTGGGTGCTCAGTACTCAGGGTGCTCAGTGCTCAGTACTCAGCGTGCTGGGTGCTCAGTGCTCGGGGTGCTGGGTGCTCAGTGCTCAGGGTGCTTGGTGCTCAGTACTCAGGGTGCTGTGTGCTCACTGCTCGTGGTGCTGGGTCCTCAGTGCTCAGGGTGCTGGGTCCTCAGTGCTCAGGGTGCTGGGTGCTCAGTGCTCAGGGTGCTGGGTGCTCAGTGCTCAGGGTGCTCAGTGCTCAGTACTCAGGGTGCTCGGTGCTCAGTGCACAGGGTACTCAGTGCTCAGTGCTCGGGGTGCTGGGTGCTCAGTGCTCGTGGTGATGGGTGCTCAGTGCTCAGGGTGCTGGTTGCTCAGTACACAGTGTGCTCAGTGCTCAGTACTCAGGGTGCTGGGGGCTCAATACTCAGGGTGCTGGGTGCTCAGTACTCATGGTGCTCGGTTCTCAGTACTCAGGGTGCTGGGTGCTCATTCTCGGGGTGCTGGGTGCTCAGTGCTCGGGGTGCTGGGTGCTCAGTACTCAGGGTGCTGGGGGCTCAGTACTCAGGGTGCTTGGTGCTCAGTACTCAGGGTGATCTGTTCTCAGTACTCAGGGTGCTGGGTGCTCAGAGCTCGAGGTGCTGGGTGCACAGAGCTCAGGGTGCTGGGTGCTCAGTGCACGGGGTGCTCAGTACTCAGGGTGCTGTGTGTTCAGTGCTCAGGGTACTGGGTGCTCAGTACTCAGGGTGCTTGGTGCTCAGTACTCCGGGTGCTGGGTGCTCAGTACTAGGGGTGCTGGGTGCTCAGTACTAGGGGTGCTGGGTGCACAGTGCTCAGGGTGCTGGGTGCTCAGTGCTCGGGGTGCTGGGTGCTCAGTGCTCAGGGTGCTGGCTGCTCAGTGTTCAGGGTGCTGGTTGCTCAGTACTCAGGGTGCTCAGTGCTCAGTACTCAGCTTGCTGGGTGCTCAGAGCTCAGGGTCCTCGGTGCTCAGTACTCAGGGTCCTCAGTGCTCAGTACTCAGCGTGTTTTGTGCTCAGTGCTCAGGGTGCTGGGTGCTCAGTACTCAGGGTGCTGGGTGCTCAGTACTCTGGGTGCTGGTTGCTCAGTACTCAGGGTGCTGGGTGCTCAGTGCTCGGGGTGCTCGGTGATAAGTACTCAGGGTGCTGGGTGCTCAGTGCTCAGGGTGCTGGGTACTCAGTACTCAGGGTGCTGGGTGCTCAGTGCTCGGGGTGCTGGGTGCTCAGTGCTCGGGTGCTTTGTGCTCAGTACTCAGGGTGCTGGGTGCTCAGTGCTCAGTACTCAGCGTGCTGGGTGCTCAGTGCTCGGGCTGCTGGGTGCTCAGTGCTCAGGGTGCTTGGTGCTCAGTACTCAGGGTGCTGGGTGCTCACTGCTCGTGGTGCTGGGTCCTTAGTGATCAGGGTGCTGGGTCCTAAGTGCTCAGGGTGCTGGGTGCTCAGTGCTCAGGGTGCTGGGTGCTCAGTGCTCAGGGTTCTCAGTGCTCAGTACTCAGGGTGCTCGGTGCTCAGTGCACAGGGTACTCAGTGCTCAGTGCTCAGGGTGCTGGGTGCTCAGTGCTCGGGTGCTGGGTGCTCAGTGCTCAGGGTGCTGGTTGCTCAGTACTCAGTGTGCTCAGTGCTTAGGGTGCTGGGTGCTCAGAACTCAGGGTGCTGGGTGCTCAGTTCTCAGGGTGCTGGGTGCTCAGTACTCAGGGTGCTTGGTGCTCAGTACTCATGGTGCTGGGTGCTCATTCTCGGGGTGCTGGGTGCTCAGTACTCAGGTTGCTCAGTACTCTGGGTACTCGGTGCTCAGTACTCATGGTGCTGGGTGCTCAGTACTCAGGGTGCTCGGTGCTCAGTTCTCAGGGTGCTCGGTGCTCAGTGTTTGGGGTGCTGGGTGCTCAGTACTCAGCGTGCTGGGTGCTCAGTGCTGGGTGCTCAGTGCTCCGGGTGCTGGGTGCTCAGTGCTCTGGGTGCTGGGTGCTCAGTGCTCAGGGAGCTGGTTGCTCAGTATACAGTGTGCTCAGTGCTCAGGGTGCTGGGTGCTCAGAACTCAGGGTGCTTGGTGCTCAGTACTCAGGGTGCTGGGTCCTCAGTACTCAGGGTGCTTGGTGCTCAGTACTCATGGTGCTGGGTGCTCAGTGCTCAGGGTGCTCGGTGCTCAGTACTCATGGTGCTGGGCGCTCAGTACTCAGGTTGCTCAGTACTCTGGGTACTCGGTGCTCAGTACTCATGGTGCTGGGTGCTCAGTACTCAAGGTGCTCGGTGCTCAGTTCTCAGGGTGCTCGGTGCTCAGTGTTTGGGGTGCTGGGTGCTCAGTACTCAGCGTGCTGGGTGCTCAGTGCTCAGGGTGCTGGGTGCTCAGTGCTCAGGGTGCTGGGTGCTCAGTACTCAGTGCTCAGGATGCTGGGTGCTCAGGGCTCAGGGTGCTGGGTACTCAGTGCTCAGGGTGCTCAGTGCTCAGTACTCAGAGTGCTGGGTGCTCAGTACTCAGGCTGCTGCGTGCTCAGTGCTCGGTGTGCCCGGTGCTCAGTGCTCGGGGTGCTCGGTGCTCAGTTCTCAGGGTGCTGGGTGCTCAGTACTCAGGGTGCTGGGTGATCATTGCTGGGTGCTCAGTGGTCCGGGTGCTGGGTGCTCAGTGCTCGGGGTGCTGGGTGCTCAGTACTCAGGATGCTCGGTGCTCAGTACTCAGGGTGCTGGGTGCTCAGTGCTCTGGGTGCTGGGTGCTCAGTACTCAGGGTGCTGGGTGCTCAGTGCTCGGGGTGCTATGTGCTCAGTTCGTTGGGTGCTCAGTACTCAGGGTGCTGGGTGCTCAGTGCTCAGGGTGCTGGGTGCTCAGTGCTCAGGGTGCTGGGTGCTCAGTGCTCAGGGTGCTGGGTTCTCAGTGCTCAGGGTGCTGGGTGCTCAGTGCTCAGGGTTCTTGGTGCTCAGTACTCAGGGTGCTGGGTGCTCAGTGCTCAGGGTGCTGGGTGCTCAGTGCTCGGGGTGCTGGGTGCTCAGTACTCAGGGTGCTGGGTGCTCAGTACTCAGGGTGCTGGTTGCTCAGTACTCGGGGTGCTGGGTGCTCAGTGCTCAGCGTGCTGGGTGCTCAGTACTCAGGGTGCTCGGTGCTCAGTGCTTGGGGTGCTGGGTGCTCAGTACTCAGGGTGCTGGGTGCACAGTGCTCAGGGTGCTGGGTGCTCAGTGCACAGGGTGCTGGGTGCTCAGTACTCAGTGCTCGGGGTGCTGGGTGCTGAGTGCTCAGGGTGCAGGGTGCTCAGTGCTCGGGGTGCTCGGTGCTCAGTGCTCAGGGTCCTGGGTGCTCAGTACTCAGGGTGCTGGGTGCTTAGTACTCTGGGTGCTCAGTGCTCAGTACACAGGGTGCTGGGTGCTCAGTGCTCGGGGTGCTGGGTGCTCAGTCCTCAGGGTGCTGGGTGCTCAGTGCTCAGGGTGCTGGGTGCTCAGGGTGCTGGGTGCAAAGTGATCGGGGTGCTGGGCGCTCAGTACTCAGGGTGCTCAGTGCTCGGGGAGCTCGGTGCTCAGTACTCAGGGTGCTGGGTGCTCAGTACTCAGTACTCAGGGTGCTGGGTGCTCAGTGCTCGGGGTGCTGGGTGCTCAGTCCTCAGGGTGCTGGGCGCTCAGTGCTCGGGGTGCTGGGTGATCAGTGTTCAGTGCTCAGCGTGCTGGGTGCTCAGTGCTCAGTGCTCAGTGTGCTGGTTGCTCAGTACTCAGGGTGCTCGGTGCTCAGTACTCAGGGTTCTCAGTGCTCAGTACTCAGGGTGCTGGGTACTCAGTGCTCAGGGTGCAGGGTACTCAGTACTCAGGGTGCTCAGTGCTCAGTACTCGGGGTGCTTGGTGCTCAGTACTCAGGGTGCTCAGTGCTCAGTACTCGGGGTGCTGGGTGCTCAGTGCTCAGGGTGCTCAGTGCTCAGTGCTCGGGGTGCTGGGTGCTCAATGCTCGGGGCGCTGGGTGCTCAGTTCTCGGGGTGCTGGGTGCTCAGTACTCGGGGTGCTGGGTGCTCAGTGCTCAGGTTGCTCAGTGCTCAGTACTCAGTGCTCAGGGTGCTCAGTGCTCAGTGCTCAGGGTGCTGGGTGTTTAGTACTCAGGGTGCTCAGTACTCAGGGTGCTGGGTGCTCAGTGCTCAGGGTGCTGGGTGCTCAGTACTCTGGGTGTTGGGTGCTCAGTACTCAGGGTGCTGGGTGCTCAGTGCTCGGGGTGCTGGGTGCTCAGTGCTCAGGGTGCTGGGTGCTCAGTGCTCATGGTGCTGGGTGCTCAATACTCAGGGTGCTGGGTGCTCAGTGCTCGAGGTGCTCGGTGCTCAGTACTCAAGGTGCTGGGTGCTCAGTGCTCAGGGTGCTGGGTGCTCAGTCCTCGGGGTGCTCCGTGCTCAGGGTGCTGTGTGCTCAGTGCTCGGGGTGCTCGGTGCTCAGTACTCAGGGTGCTGAGTGCTCAGTACTCAGGGTGCCGGGTGCTCAGTACTCAGGGTGCTGGGTGCGCAGTGCTCGGGGTGCTGGGTGCTCAGTGCTCAGGGTGCTCAGTGCTCAGTACTCAGGGGGCTGGGTGCTCAGTACTCGGGGTGCTGGGTGCTCAGTGCTCAGGGTGCTGGGTGCTCAGTACTCAGGGTGCTGGGTGCTCAGTGCTCAGGGTGCTGGGTGCTCAGTGCTCGGGGTGCTGGGTGCTCAGTACTCAGGGTGCTGGGTGCTCAGTGCTCGGGGTGCTGGGTGCTCAGTGCTCTGGTTGCTGGGTGCTCAGTACTTAGGGTGCTGGGTGCCCAGTGCTCGGGGTGCTCGGTGCTCAGTACTCAAGGTGCTGGGTGCTCAGTACTCAGGGTGCTGGGTGCTCAGTGCTCAGGGTGCAGGGTACTCAGTACTCAGGGTGCTCAGTGCTCAGTACTCGGGGTGCTTGGTGCTCAGTACTCAGGGTGCTCAGTGCTCAGTACTCGGGGTGCTGGGTGCTCAGTGCTCAGGGTGCTCAGTGCTCAGTGCTCGGGGTGCTGGGTGCTCAATGCTCGGGGCGCTGGGTGCTCAGTTCTCGGGGTGCTGGGTGCTCAGTACTCGGGGTGCTGGGTGCTCAGTGCTCAGGTTGCTCAGTGCTCAGTACTCAGTGCTCAGGGTGCTCAGTGCTCAGTGCTCAGGGTGCTGGGTGTTTAGTACTCAGGGTGCTAAGTACTCAGGGTGCTGGGTGCTCAGTGCTCAGGGTGCTGGGTGCTCAGTACTCTGGGTGTTGGGTGCTCAGTACTCAGGGTGCTGGGTGCTCAGTGCTCGGGGTGCTGGGTGCTCAGTGCTCAGGGTGCTGATTGCTCAGTGCTCATGGTGCTGGGTGCTCAATACTCAGGGTGCTGGGTGCTCAGTGCTCGAGGTGCTCGGTGCTCAGTACTCAAGGTGCTGGGTGCTCAGTGCTCAGGGTGCTGGGTGCTCAGTCCTCGGGGTGCTCCGTGCTCAGGGTGCTGTGTGCTCAGTGCTCGGGGTGCTCGGTGCTCAGTACTCAGGGTGCTGAGTGCTCAGTACTCAGGGTGCCGGGTGCTCAGTACTCAGGGTGCTGGGTGCGCAGTGCTCGGGGTGCTGGGTGCTCAGTGCTCAGGGTGCTCAGTGCTCAGTACTCAGGGGGCTGGGTGCTCAGTACTCGGGGTGCTGGGTGCTCAGTGCTCAGGGTGCTGGGTGCTCAGTACTCAGGGTGCTGGGTGCTCAGTGCTCAGGGTGCTGGGTGCTCAGTGCTCGGGGTGCTGGGTGCTCAGTACTCAGGGTGCTGGGTGCTCAGTGCTCGGGGTGCTGGGTGCTCAGTGCTCTGGTTGCTGGGTGCTCAGTACTTAGGGTGCTGGGTGCCCAGTGCTCGGGGTGCTCGGTGCTCAGTACTCAAGGTGCTGGGTGCTCAGTACTCAGGGTGCTGGGTGCTCAGTGCTCGGGGTGCTGGGTGCTCAGTGCTCAGGGTGCTGGCTGCTCAGTGTTCAGGGTGCTGGGTGCTCAGTACTCAGGGTGCTCAGTGCTCAGTACTCAGCTTGCTGGGTGCTCAGAGCTCAGGGTCCTCGGTGCTCAGTACTCAGGGTGCTCAGTGCTCAGTACTCAGCGTGTTTTGTGCTCAGTGCTCAGGGTGCTGGGTGCTCAGTACTCAGGGTGCTGGGTGCTCAGTACTCAGGGTGCTGGTTGCTCAGTACTCAGGGTGCTGGGTGCTCAGTGCTCGGGGTGCTCGGTGATAAGTACTCAGGGTGCTGGGTGCTCAGTGCTCAGGGTGCTGGGTACTCAGTACTCAGGGTGCTGGGTGCTCAGTGCTCGGGGTGCTGGGTGCTCAGTGCTCGGGGTGCTGGGTGCTCAGTACTCAGGGTGCTGGGTGCTCAGTGCTCAGTACTCAGCGTGCTGGGTGCCAAGTGCTCGGGCTGCTGGGTGCTCAGTGCTCAGGGTGCTTGGTGCTCAGTACTCAGGGTGCTGGGTGCTCACTGCTCGTGGTGCTGGGTCCTTAGTGATCAGCGTGCTGGGTCCTAAGTGCTCAGGGTGCTGGGTGCTCAGTGCTCAGGGTGCTGGGTGCTCAGTGCTCAGGGTGCTCAGTGCTCAGTACTCAGGGTGCTCGGTGCTCAGTGCACAGGGTACTCAGTGCTCAGTGCTCGGGGTGCTGGGTGCTCAGTACTCAGGGTGCTGGGTGCTCAGTACTCAGGGTGCTGGTTGCTCAGTACTCGGGGTGCTGGGTGCTCAGTGCTCAGCGTGCTGGGTGCTCAGTACTCAGGGTGCTCGGTGCTCAGTGCTTGGGGTGCTGGGTGCTCAGTACTCAGGGTGCTGGGTGCACAGTGCTCAGGGTGCTGGGTGCTCAGTGCACAGGGTGCTGGGTGCTCAGTACTCAGTGCTCGGGGTGCTGGGTGCTGAGTGCTCAGGGTGCAGGGTGCTCAGTGCTCGGGGTGCTCGGTGCTCAGTGCTCAGGGTCCTGGGTGCTCAGTACTCAGGGTGCTGGGTGCTTAGTACTCTGGGTGCTCAGTGCTCAGTACACAGGGTGCTGGGTGCTCAGTGCTCGGGGTGCTGGGTGCTCAGTCCTCAGGGTGCTGGGTGCTCAGTGCTCAGGGTGCTGGGTGCTCAGGGTGCTGGGTGCAAAGTGATCGGGGTGCTGGGCGCTCAGTACTCAGGGTGCTCAGTGCTCGGGGAGCTCGGTGCTCAGTACTCAGGGTGCTGGGTGCTCAGTACTCAGTACTCAGGGTGCTGGGTGCTCAGTGCTCGGGGTGCTGGGTGCTCAGTCCTCAGGGTGCTGGGTGCTCAGTGCTCGGGGTGCTGGGCGCTCAGTGCTCGGGGTGCTGGGTGATCAGTGTTCAGTGCTCAGCGTGCTGGGTGCTCAGTGCTCAGTGCTCAGTGTGCTGGTTGCTCAGTACTCAGGGTGCTCGGTGCTCAGTACTCAGGGTTCTCAGTGCTCAGTACTCAGGGTGCTGGGTACTCAGTGCTCAGGGTGCAGGGTACTCAGTACTCAGGGTGCTCAGTGCTCAGTACTCGGGGTGCTTGGTGCTCAGTACTCAGGGTGCTCAGTGCTCAGTACTCGGGGTGCTGGGTGCTCAGTGCTCAGGGTGCTCAGTGCTCAGTGCTCGGGGTGCTGGGTGCTCAATGCTCGGGGCGCTGGGTGCTCAGTTCTCGGGGTGCTGGGTGCTCAGTACTCGGGGTGCTGGGTGCTCAGTGCTCAGGTTGCTCAGTGCTCAGTACTCAGTGCTCAGGGTGCTCAGTGCTCAGTGCTCAGGGTGCTGGGTGTTTAGTACTCAGGGTGCTCAGTACTCAGGGTGCTGGGTGCTCAGTGCTCAGGGTGCTGGGTGCTCAGTACTCTGGGTGTTGGGTGCTCAGTACTCAGGGTGCTGGGTGCTCAGAGCTCGGGGTGCTGGGTGCTCAGTGCTCAGGGTGCTGGGTGCTCAGTGCTCATGGTGCTGGGTGCTCAATACTCAGGGTGCTGGGTGCTCAGTGCTCGAGGTGCTCGGTGCTCAGTACTCAAGGTGCTGGGTGCTCAGTGCTCAGGGTGCTGGGTGCTCAGTCCTCGGGGTGCTCCGTGCTCAGGGTGCTGTGTGCTCAGTGCTCGGGGTGCTCGGTGCTCAGTACTCAGGGTGCTGAGTGCTCAGTACTCAGAGTGCCGGGTGCTCAGTACTCAGGGTGCTGGGTGCGCAGTGCTCGGGGTGCTGGGTGCTCAGTGCTCAGGGTGCTCAGTGCTCAGTACTCAGGGTGCTCGGTGCTCAGTGCACAGGGTACTCAGTGCTCAGTGCTCGGGGTGCTGGGTGCTCAGTGCTCGGGTGCTGGGTGCTCAGTGCTCAGTGTGCTGGTTGCTCAGTACTCAGTGTGCTCAGTGCTTAGGGTGCTGGGTGCTCAGAACTCAGGGTGCTGGGTGCTCAGTTCTCAGGGTGCTGGGTGCTCAGTACTCAGGGTGCTTGGTGCTCAGTACTCATGGTGCTGGGTGCTCATTCTCGGGGTGCTGGGTGCTCAGTACTCAGGTTGCTCAGTACTCTGGGTACTCGGTGCTCAGTACTCATGGTGCTGGGTGCTCAGTACTCAGCGTGCTGGGTGCTCAGTGCTGGGTGCTCAGTGCTCCGGGTGCTGGGTGCTCAGTGCTCTGGGTGCTGGGTGCTCAGTGCTCAGGGAGCTGGTTGCTCAGTATACAGTGTGCTCAGTGCTCAGGGTGCTGGGTGCTCAGAACTCAGGGTGCTGGGTGCTCAGTACTCAGGGTGCTGGGTCCTCAGTACTCAGGGTGCTTGGTGCTCAGTACTCATGGTGCTGGGTGCTCAGTGCTCAGGGTGCTCGGTGCTCAGTACTCATGGTGCTGGGTGCTCAGTACTCAGGTTGCTCAGTACTCTGGGTACTCGGTGCTCAGTACTCATGGTGCTGGGTGCTCAGTACTCAAGGTGCTCGGTGCTCAGTTCTCAGGGTGCTCGGTGCTCAGTGTTTGGGGTGCTGGGAGCTCAGTACTCAGCGTGCTGGGTGCTCAGTGCTCAGGGTGCTGGGTGCTCAGTGCTCAGGGTGCTGGGTGCTCAGTACTCAGTGCTCAGGATGCTGGGTGCTCAGGGCTCAGGGTGCTGGGTACTCAGTGCTCAGGGTGCTCAGTGCTCAGTACTCAGAGTGCTGGGTGCTCAGTACTCAGGCTGCTGCGTGCTCAGTGCTCGGTGTGCCCGGTGCTCAGTGCTCGGGGTGCTCGGTGCTCAGTTCTCAGGGTGCTGGGTGCTCAGTACTCAGGGTGCTGGGTGATCATTGCTGGGTGCTCAGTAATGCGGGTGCTGGGTGCTCAGTGCTCGGGGTGCTGGGTGCTCAGTACTCAGGATGCTCGGTGCTCAGTACTCAGGGTGCTGGGTGCTCAGTGCTCTGGGTGCTGGGTGCTCAGTACTCAGGGTGCTGGGTGCTCAGTGCTCGGGGTGCTATGTGCTCAGTTCGTTGGGTGCTCAGTACTCAGGGTGCTGGGTGCTCAGTGCTCAGGGTGCTGGGTGCTCAGTGCTCAGGGTGCTGGGTGCTCAGTGCTCAGGGTGCTGGGTTCTCAGTGCTCAGGGTGCTGGGTGCTCAGTGCTCAGGGTTCTTGGTGCTCAGTACTCAGGGTGCTGGGTGCTCAGTGCTCAGGGTGCTGGGTGCTCAGTGCTCGGGGTGCTGGGTGATCAGTACTCAGGGTGCTGGGTGCTCAGTACTCAGGGTGCTGGTTGCTCAGTACTCGGGGTGCTGGGTGCTCAGTGCTCAGCGTGCTGGGTGCTCAGTACTCAGGGTGCTCGGTGCTCAGTGCTTGGGGTGCTGGGTGCTCAGTACTCAGGGTGCTGGGTGCACAGTGCTCAGGGTGCTGGGTGCTCAGTGCACAGGGTGCTGGGTGCTCAGTACTCAGTGCTCGGGGTGCTGGGTGCTGAGTGCTCAGGGTGCAGGGTGCTCAGTGCTCGGGGTGCTCGGTGCTCAGTGCTCAGGGTCCTGGGTGCTCAGTACTCAGGGTGCTGGGTGCTTAGTACTCTGGGTGCTCAGTGCTCAGTACACAGGGTGCTGGGTGCTCAGTGCTCGGGGTGCTGGGTGCTCAGTCCTCAGGGTGCTGGGTGCTCAGTGCTCAGGGTGCTGGGTGCTCAGTGCTCAGGGTGCTGGGTGCAAAGTGATCGGGGTGCTGGGCGCTCAGTACTCAGGGTGCTCAGTGCTCGGGGAGCTCGGTGCTCAGTACTCAGGGTGCTGGGTGCTCAGTACTCAGTACTCAGGGTGCTGGGTGCTCAGTGCTCGGGGTGCTGGGTGCTCAGTCCTCAGGGTGCTGGGTGCTCAGTGCTCGGGGTGCTGGGCGCTCAGTGCTCGGGGTGCTGGGTGATCAGTGTTCAGTGCTCAGCGTGCTGGGTGCTCAGTGCTCAGTGCTCAGTGTGCTGGTTGCTCAGTACTCAGGGTGCTCTGTGCTCAGTACTCAGGGTTCTCAGTGCTCAGTACTCAGGGTGCTGGGTACTCAGTGCTCAGGGTGCAGGGTACTCAGTACTCAGGGTGCTCAGTGCTCAGTACTCGGGGTGCTGGGTGCTCAGTGCTCAGGGTGCTCAGTGCTCAGTGCTCGGGGTGCTGGGTGCTCAATGCTCGGGGCGCTGGGTGCTCAGTTCTCGGGTTGCTGGGTGCTCAGTACTCGGGGTGCTGGGTGCTCAGTGCTCAGGTTGCTCAGTGCTCAGTACTCAGTGCTCAGGGTGCTCAGTGCTCAGTGCTCAGGGTGCTGGGTGTTTAGTACTCAGGGTGCTCAGTACTCAGGGTGCTGGGTGCTCAGTGCTCAGGGTGCTGGGTGCTCAGTACTCTGGGTGTTGGGTGCTCAGTACTCAGGGTGCTGGGTGCTCAGTGCTCGGGGTGCTGGGTGCTCAGTGCTCAGGGTGCTGGGTGCTCAGTGCTCATGGTGCTGGGTGCTCAATACTCAGGGTGCTGGGTGCTCAGTGCTCGAGGTGCTCGGTGCTCAGTACTCAAGGTGCTGGGTGCTCAGTGCTCAGGGTGCTGGGTGCTCAGTCCTCGGGGCGCTCCGTGCTCAGGGTGCTGTGTGCTCAGTGCTCGGGGTGCTCGGTGCTCAGTACTCAGGGTGCTGAGTGCTCAGTACTCAGGGTGCCGGGTGCTCAGTACTCAGGGTGCTGGGTGCGCAGTGCTCGGGGTGCTGGGTGCTCAGTGCTCAGGGTGCTCAGTGCTCAGTACTCAGGGGGCTGGGTGCTCAGTACTCGGGGTGCTGGGTGCTCAGTGCTCAGGGTGCTGGGTGCTCAGTACTCAGGGTGCTGGGTGCTCAGTGCTCAGGGTGCTGGGTGCTCAGTGCTCGGGGTGCTGGGTGCTCAGTACTCAGGGTGCTGGGTGCTCAGTGCTCGGGGTGCTGGGTGCTCAGTGCTCAGGTTGCTGGGTGCTCAGTACTTAGGGTGCTGGGTGCCCAGTGCTCGGGGTGCTCGGTGCTCAGTACTCAAGGTGCTGTGTGCTCAGTACTCAGGGTGCTGGGTGCTCAGTACTCAGGGTGCTGGGTGCTCAGTGCTCAGGGTGCTGGGTGCTCAGTACTCAGGGTGCTGGGTGATCAGTGCTCAGGGTGCTGGGTGCTCAGTGCTCAGGGTGGTGGGTGCTCAGTGCTCAGGGTGCTGGGTGCTCAGTAGTCAGGGTGCTGGGTGCTCAGTGCTCTTGGTGCTCGGTGCTCAGTACTCAAGGTGCTGTGTGCTCAGTGCTCAGGGTGTTGGGTGCTCAGTCCTCGGGGTGCTCCGTGCTCAGTGATCAGGGTGCTGCGTGCTCAGTACTCAGGGTGCTCGGTGCTCAGTACTCAGGGTTCTCAGTGCTCAGTACTCAGGGTGCTGGGTACTCAGTGCTCAGGGTGCAGGGTGCTCAGTACTCAGGGTGCTCAGTGCTCAGTACTCGGGGTGCTGGGTGCTCAGTGCTCAGGGTGCTCAGTGCTCAGTGCTCGGAGTGCTGGGTACTCAATGCTCGGGGCGCTGGGTGCTCAGTGCTCGGGGTGCTTGGTGCTCAGTACTCGGGGTGCTGGGTGCTCAGTGCTCAGGTTTCTCAGTGCTCAGTACTCAGTGCTCAGGGTGCTCAGTGCTCAGTGCTCAGGGTGCTGGGTGTTCAGTACTCAGGGTGCTCAGTACTCAGGGTGCTGGGTGCTCAGTGCTCAGGGTGCTGGGTGCTCAGTACTCTGGGTGTTGGGTGCTCAGTACTCAGGGTGCTGGGTGCTCAGTGCTCAGGGTGCTGGGTGCACAGTGCTCGGGGTGCTGGGTGCTCAGTACTCAGGGTGCTGGGTGCTCAGTGCTCGGGGTGCTGGTTGCTCAGTGCTCAGGGTGCTGGGTGCTCAGTACTTAGGGTGCTGGGTGCCCAGTGCTCGGGGTGCTCGGTGCTCAGTACTCAAGGTGCTGTGTGCTCAATGCTCACGGTGCTGGGTGCTCAGTCCTCGGGGTGCTCCGTGCTCAGGGTGCTGGGTCCTCAGTACTCAGGGTGCTCGGTGCTCAGTACTAAGGGTGCTCAGTGCTCAGTACTCAGGGTGCTCAGTGCTCAGTGCTCGGGGTGCTGGGTGCTCAGTGCTCGGTGTGCTGGGTGCTCAGTACTCAGGGTGCTGGGTGCTCAGTGCTCAGTACTCAGCGTGCTGGGTGCTCAGTGCTCGGGGTGCTGGGTGCTCAGTGCTCACGGTGCTTGGTGCTCAGTACTCAGGGTGCTGTGTGCTCACTGCTCGTGGTGCTGTGTCCTCAGTGCTCAGGGTGCTGGGTCCTCAGTGCTCAGCGTGCTGGGTGCTCAGTGCTCAGGGTGCTGGGTGCTCAGTGCTCAGGGTGCTCAGTGCTCAGTACTCAGGGTGCTCGGTGCTCAGTGCACAGGGTACTCAGTGCTCAGTGCTCGGGGTGCTGGGTGCTCAGTGCTTGGGGTGCTGGTTGCTCAGTGCTCAGGGCGCTGGTTGCTCAGTACACAGTGTGCTCAGTGCTCAGTACTCAGGGTGCTGGGGGCTCAATACTCAGGGTGCTGGGTGCTCAGTACTCATGGTGCTCGGTTCTCAGTACTCAGGGTGCTGGGTGCTCATTCTCGGGGTGCTGGGTGCTCAGTGCTCGGGGTGCTGGGTGCTCAGTACTCAGGGTGCTGGGGGCTCAGTACTCAGGGTGCTGGGTGCTCAGTACTCAGGGTGATCTGTTCTCAGTACTCAGGGTGCTGGGTGCTCAGAGCTCGAGGTGCTGGGTGCACAGAGCTCAGGGTGCTGGGTGCTCAGTGCACGGGGTGCTCAGTACTCAGGGTGCTGTGTGTTCAGTGCTCAGGGTACTGGGTGCTCAGTACTCAGGGTGCTTGGTGCTCAGTACTCCGGGTGCTGGGTGCTCAGTACTCAGGGTGCTGGTTGCTCAGTACTCAGGGTGCTGGGTGCTCAGTGCTCGGGGTGCTCGGTGATAAGTACTCAGGGTGCTGGGTGCTCAGTGCTCAGGGTGCTGGGTACTCAGTACTCAGGGTGCTGGGTGCTCAGTGCTCGGGGTGCTGGGTGCTCAGTGCTCGGGGTGCTGGGTGCTCAGTACTCAGGGTGCTGGGTGCTCAGTGCTCAGTACTCAGCGTGCTGGGTGCTCAGTGCTCGGGCTGCTGGGTGCTCAGTGCTCAGGGTGCTTGGTGCTCAGTACTCAGGGTGCTGGGTGCTCACTGCTCGTGGTGCTGGGTCCTCAGTGATCAGGGTGCTGGGTCCTAAGTGCTCAGGGTGCTGGGTGCTCAGTGCTCAGGGTGCTGGGTGCTCAGTACTCATGGTGCTCGGTTCTCAGTACTCAGGGTGCTGGGTGCTCATTCTCGGGGTGCTGGGTGCTCAGTGCTCGGGGTGCTGGGTGCTCAGTACTCAGGGTGCTGGGGGCTCAGTACTCAGGGTGCTGGGTGCTCAGTACTCAGGGTGATCTGTTCTCAGTACTCAGGGTGCTGGGTGCTCAGAGCTCGAGGTGCTGGGTGCACAGAGCTCAGGGTGCTGGGTGCTCAGTGCACGGGGTGCTCAGTACTCAGGGTGCTGTGTGTTCAGTGCTCAGGGTACTGGGTGCTCAGTACTCAGGGTGCTTGGTGCTCAGTACTCCGGGTGCTGGGTGCTCAGTACTCAGGGTGCTGGTTGCTCAGTACTCAGGGTGCTGGGTGCTCAGTGCTCGGGGTGCTCGGTGATAAGTACTCAGGGTGCTGGGTGCTCAGTGCTCAGGGTGCTGGGTACTCAGTACTCAGGGTGCTGGGTGCTCAGTGCTCGGGGTGCTGGGTGCTCAGTGCTCGGGGTGCTGGGTGCTCAGTACTCAGGGTGCTGGGTGCTCAGTGCTCAGTACTCAGCGTGCTGGGTGCTCAGTGCTCGGGCTGCTGGGTGCTCAGTGCTCAGGGTGCTTGGTGCTCAGTACTCAGGGTGCTGGGTGCTCACTGCTCGTGGTGCTGGGTCCTCAGTGATCAGGGTGCTGGGTCCTAAGTGCTCAGGGTGCTGGGTGCTCAGTGCTCAGGGTGCTGGGTGCTCAGTGCTCAGGGTGCTCAGTGCTCAGTACTCAGGGTGCTCGGTGCTCAGTGCACAGGGTACTCAGTGCTCAGTGCTCGGGGTGCTGGGTGCACAGTGCTCGGGTGCTGGGTGCTCAGTGCTCAGGGTGCTGGTTGCTCAGTACTCAGTGTGCTCAGTGCTTAGGGTGCTGGGTGCTCAGAACTCAGGGTGCTGGGTGCTCAGTTCTCAGGGTGCTGGGTGCTCAGTACTCAGGGTGCTTGGTGCTCAGTACTCATGGTGCTGGGTGCTCATTCTCGGGGTGCTGGGTGCTCAGTACTCAGGTTGCTCAGTACTCTGGGTAGTCGGTGCTCAGTACTCATGGTGCTGGGTGCTCAGTACTCAGGGTGCTCGGTGCGCAGTTCTCAGGGTGCTCGGTGCTCAGTGTTTGGGGTGCTGGGTGCTCAGTACTCAGCGTGCTGGGTGCTCAGTGCTGGGTGCTCAGTGCTCCTGGTGCTGGGTGCTCAGTGCTCTGGGTGCTGGGTGCTCAGTGCTCAGGTTGCTGGTTGCTCAGTATACAGTGTGCTCAGTGCTCAGGGTGCTGGGTGCTCAGAACTCAGGGTGCTGGGTGCTCAGTACTCAGGGTGCTGGGTCCTCAGTACTCAGGGTGCTTGGTGCTCAGTACTCATGGTGCTGGGTGCTCAGTGCTCAGGGTGCTCGGTGCTCAGTACTCATGGTGCTGGGTGCTCAGTACTCAGGTTGCTCAGTACTCTGGGTACTCGGTGCTCAGTACTCATGGTGCTGGGTGCTCAGTACTCAAGGTGCTCGGTGCTCAGTTCTCAGGGTGCTCGGTGCTCAGTGTTTGGGGTGGTGGGTGCTCAGTACTCAGCGTGCTGGGTGCTCAGTGCTCAGGGTGCTGGGTGCTCAGTGCTCAGGGTGCTGGGTGCTCAGTACTCAGTGCTCAGGATGCTGGGTGCTCAGGGCTCAGGGTGCTGGGTACTCAGTGCTCAGGGTGCTCAGTGCTCAGTACTCAGAGTGCTGGGTGCTCAGTACTCAGGCTGCTGCGTGCTCAGTGCTCGGTGTGCCCGGTGCTCAGTGCTCGGGGTGCTCGGTGCTCAGTTCTCAGGGTGCTGGGTGCTCAGTACTCAGGGTGCTGGGTGCTCAGTGCTGGGTGCTCAGTGGTCCGGGTGCTGGGTGCTCAGTGCTCGGGGTGCTGGGTGCTCAGTACTCAGGATGCTCGGTGCTCAGTACTCAGGGTGCTGGGTGCTCAGTGCTCGGGGTGCTGGGTGCTCAGTACTCAGGGTGCTGGGTGCTCAGTGCTCGGGGTGCTATGTGCTCAGTTCGTTGGGTGCTCAGTACTCAGGGTGCTGGGTGCTCAGTGCTCAGGGTGCTGGGTGCTCAGTGCTCAGGGTGCTGGGTGCTCAGTGCTCAGGGTGCTGGGTTCTCAGTGCTCAGGGTGCTGGGTGCTCAGTGCTCAGGGTTCTTGGTGCTCAGTACTCAGGGTGCTGGGTGCTCAGTGCTCAGGGTGCTGGGTGCTCAGTGCTCGGGGTGCTGGGTGCTCAGTACTCAGGGTGCTGGGTGCTCAGTACTCAGGGTGCTGGTTGCTCAGTACTCGGGGTGCTGGGTGCTCAGTGCTCAGCGTGCTGGGTGCTCAGTACTCAGGGTGCTCGGTGCTCAGTGCTTGGGGTGCTGGGTGCTCAGTACTCAGGGTGCTGGGTGCACAGTGCTCAGGGTGCTGGGTGCTCAGTGCACAGGGTGCTGGGTGCTCAGTACTCAGTGCTCGGGGTGCTGGGTGCTGAGTGCTCAGGGTGCAGGGTGCTCAGTGCTCGGGGTGCTCGGTGCTCAGTGCTCAGGGTCCTGGGTGCTCAGTACTCAGGGTGCTGGGTGCTTAGTACTCTGGGTGCTCAGTGCTCAGTACACAGGGTGCTGGGTGCTCAGTGCTCAGTACTCAGGGTGCTGGGTGCTCAGTGCTCGGGGTGCTGGGTGCTCAGTCCTCAGGGTGCTGGGTGCTCAGTGCTCAGGGTGCTGGGTGCTCAGTGCTCAGGGTGCTGGGTGCAAAGTCATCGGGGTGCTGGGCGCTCAGTACTCAGGGTGCTCAGTGCTCGGGGAGCTCGGTGCTCAGTACTCAGGGTGCTGGGTGCTCAGTACTCAGTGCTCGGGGTCCTGGGTGCTCCGTGCTCGGGGTGCTGGGTGCTCAGTGCTCTGGGTGCTTAGTGCTCAGTACTCAGGGTGCTGGGTGCTCAGTGCTCGGGGTGCTCAGTACTCAGGGTGCTGTGTGTTCAGTGCTCAGGGTACTGGGTGCTCAGTACTCAGGGTGCTTGGTGCTCAGTACTCAGGGTGCTGGGTGCTCAGTACTAGGAGTGCTGGGTGCTCAGTACTCGGGGTGCTGGGTGCACAGTGCTCAGGGTGCTGGGTGCTCAGTGCTCGGGGTGCTGGGTGCTCAGTGCTCAGGGTGCTGGCTGCTCAGTGTTCAGGGTGCTGGGTGCTCAGTACTCAGGGTGCTCAGTGCTCAGTACTCAGCGTGCTGGGTGCTCAGTGCTCAGGGTCCTCGGTGCTCAGTACTCAGGGTGCTCAGTGCTCAGTACTCAGCGTGCTTTGTGCTCAGTGCTCAGGGTGCTGGGTGCTCAGTACTCAGGGTGCTGGGTGCTCAGTACTCAGGGTGCTGGTTGCTCAGTACTCGGGGTGCTGGGTGCTCAGTGCT
Organism: Microtus oregoni; assembly: GCF_018167655.1. Classification (NCBI taxonomy): domain Eukaryota; kingdom Metazoa; phylum Chordata; class Mammalia; order Rodentia; family Cricetidae; genus Microtus; species Microtus oregoni. The sequence continues at coordinate 91,155 of NW_024544891.1, read as the reverse complement.
CAGCGTGCTGGGTGCTCAGTACTCAGGGTGCTCGGTGCTCAGTGCTTGGGGTGCTGGGTGCTCAGTACTCAGGGTGCTGGGTGCTTAGTTCTCAGGGTGCTCAGTGCTCAGTACACAGGGTGCTGGGTGCTCAGTGCTCAGTACTCAGGGTGCTGGGTGCTCAGTGCTCGGGGTGCTGGGTGCTCAGTACTCAGGGTGCTGGGTGATCAGTGCTCAGGGTGCTGGGTGCTCAGTGCTCAGGGTGCTGGGTGCAAAGTGATCGGGGTGCTGGGCGCTCAGTACTCAGGGTGCTCAGTGCTCGGGGAGCTCGGTGCTCAGTACTCAGGGTGCTGGGTGCTCAGTACTCAGTGCTCGGGGTCCTGGGTGCTCCGTGCTCGGGGTGCTGGGTGCTCAGTGCTCTGGGTGCTTAGTGCTCAGTACTCAGGGTGCTGGGTGCTCAGTACTCAGGGTGCTCAGTGCTCGGGGTGCTGGGTGCTCAGTACTCAGGGTGCTGGGTGCTCAGTACTCAGGGTGCTGGGTGCTCATTCTCGAGGTGCTGGGTGCTCAGTGCTCGGGGTGCTGGGTGCTCAGTACTCAGGGTGCTGGGTGCTCAGTACTCAGGGTGCTTGGGGCTCAATACTCAGGGTGCTGGGTGCTCAGTACTCATCGTGCTCGGTTCTCAGTACTCAGGGTGCTGGGTGCTCATTCTCGGGGTGCTGGGTGCTCAGTGCTCAGGGTGCTGGGTGCTCAGTACTCAGGGTGCTGGGGGCTCGGTACTCAGGGTGCTGGGTGCTCAGTACTCAGGGTGATCTGTTCTCAGTACTCAGGGTGCTGGGTGCTCAGAGCTCGGGGTGCTGGGTGCACAGAGCTCAGGGTGCTGGGTGCTCAGTGCTCGGGGTGCTCAGTACTCAGGGTGCTGTGTGTTCAGTGCTCAGGGTACTGGGTGCTCAGTACTAGGAGTGCTGGGTGCTCAGTACTCGGGGTGCTGGGTGCACAGTGCTCAGGGTGCTGGGTGCTCAGTGCTCAGGGTGCTGGCTGCTCAGTGCTCAGGGTGCTGGCTGCTCAGTGTTCAGGGTGCTGGGTGCTCAGTACTCAGGGTGCTCAGTGCTCAGTACTCAGCGTGCTGGGTGCTCAGTGCTCAGGGTCCTCGGTGCTCAGTACTCAGGGTGCTCAGTGCTCAGTACTCAGCGTGCTTTGTGCTCAGTGCTCAGGGTGCTGGGTGCTCAGTACTCAGGGTGCTGGGTGCTCAGTACTCGGGGTGCTCGGTGATCAGTACTCAGGGTGCTGGGTGCTCAGTGCTCAGGGTCCTCGGTGCTCAGTACTCAGGGTGCTCAGTGCTCAGTACTCAGCGTGCTTTGTGCTCAGTGCTCAGGGTGCTGGGTGCTCAGTACTCAGGGTGCTGGGTGCTCAGTGCTCGGGGTGCTCGTTGATCAGTACTCAGGGTGCTGGGTGCTCAGTGCTCAGGGTGCTGGGTACTCAGTACTCAGGGTGCTCCGTGCTCAGTGCTCAGGGTGCTGGGTGCTCAGTGCTCAGGGTGCTGGGTGCTCAGTGCTCGGGGTGCTGGGTGCTCAGTGCTCAGGGTGCTGGGTGCTCAGTGCTCGGGGTGCTGGGTGCTCAGTTCTCGGGGTGCTGGGTGCTCAGTACTCAGGGTGCTGGGTGCTCAGTACTCAGGGTGTTCGGTGCTCAGTACTCAGGGTGCTCAGTGCTCAGTACTCAGGGTGCTGGGTGCTCAGTGCTCGGGGTGCTGGGTGCTCAGTACTCGGGGTGCTGGGTGCTCAGTACTCAGGGTGCTGGGTGCTCAGTGCTCAGGGTGCTGGGTGCTCAGTACTCAGGGTGCTGGGTGCTCAGTACTTAGGGTGCTCGGTGCTCAGTACTCAGGGTGCTGGGTGCTCAGTGCTCAAGGTGCTGGGTGCTCAGTGCTCGGTGTGCCCGGTGCTCAGTGCTCGGGGTGCTCGGTGCTCAGTTCACAGGGTGCTGGGTGCTCAGTACTCAGGGTGCTGGGTGCTCAGTGCTGGGTGCTCAGTGCTCCGGGTGCTGGGTGCTCAGTGCTCGGGGTGCTGGGTGCTCAGTACTCAGGGTGCTCGGTGCTCAGTAATCAGGGTGCTGGGTGCTCAGTGCTCGGGGTGCTCGGTGCTCAGTACTCAGGGTGCTGGGTGCTCAGTGCTCGGGGTGCTATGTGCTCAGTACTTTGGGTGCTCAGTACTCAGGGTGCTGGGTGCTCAGTGCTCAGGGTGCTGGGTGCTCAGTGCTCAGGGTGCTGGGTGCTCAGTGCTCAGGGTGCTGGGTTCTCAGTGCTCAGGGTGCTGGGTGCTCAGTGCTCAGGGTTCTTGGTGCTCAGTACTCAGGGTGCTGGGTGCTCAGTGCTCAGGATGCTGGGTGCTCAGTGCTCGGGGTGCTGGGTGCTCAGTACTCAGGGTGCTGGGTGCTCAGTACTCAGGGTGCTGGTTGCTCAGTACTCGGGGTGCTGGGTGCTCAGTGCTCAGCGTGCTGGGTGCTCAGTACTCAGGGTGCTCGGTGCTCAGTGCTTGGGGTGCTGGGTGCTCAGTACTCAGGGTGCTGGGTGCACAGTGCTCAGGGTGCTGGGTGCTCAGTGCTCAGGGTGCTGGGTGCTCAGTACTCAGTGCTCGGGGTGCTGGGTGCTGAGTGCTCAGGGTGCAGGGTGCTCAGTGCTCGGGGTGCTCGGTGCTCAGTGCTCAGGGTCCTGGGCGCTCAGTACTCAGGGTGCTGGGTGCTCAGTACTCAGGGTGATCTGTTCTCAGTACTCAGGGTGCTGGGTGCTCAGAGCTCGGGGTGCTGGGTGCACAGAGCTCAGGGTGCTGGGTGCTCAGTGCTCGGGGAGCTCAGTACTCAGGGTGCTGTGTGTTCAGTGCTCAGGGTACTGGGTGCTCAGTACTCAGGGTGCTTGGTGCTCAGTACTCAGGGTGCTGGGTGCTCAGTACTCAGGGTGCTGGGTGCTCAGTGCTCGGGGTGCTCGGTGATCAGTACTCAGGGTGCTGGGTGCTCAGTGCTCATGGTGCTGGGTACTCAGTACTCAGGGTGCTGGGTGCTCAGTGCTCAGGGTGCTGGGTGCTCAGTGCTCAGGGTGCTGGGTGCTCAGTGCTCTGGGTGCTGGGTGCTCAGTGCTCGGGGTGCTGGGTGCTCAGTGCTCGGGGTGCTGGGTGCTCAGTGCTCGGGGTGCTGGGTGCTCAGTACTCGGGGTGCTGGGTGCTCAGTACTCAGGGTGTTCGGTGCTCAGTACTCAGGGTGCTCGTTGCTCAGTACTCAGGGTGCTGGGTGCTCAGTGCTCAAGGTGATGGGTGCTCAGTGCTCGGGGTGCTGGGTGCTCAGTACTCGGGGTGCTGGGTGCTCAGTACTCGGGGTGCTGGGTGCTCAGTACTCAGGGTGCTGGGTGCTCAGAACTTAGGGTGCTCGGTGCTCAGTACTCAGGGTGCTCGGTGCTCAGTTCTCGGGGTGCTCGGTGCTCAGTGCTCGGGGTGCTGGGTGCTCAGTGCTCGGGGTGCTGGGTGCTCAGTGCTCGGGGTTCTGGGTGCTCAGTGCTCTGGGCGCTGGGTGCTCAGTGCTCGGGGCGCTGGGTGCTCTGTGCTCGGGGTGCTCGGAGCTCAGTACTCAGGGTGCTGGGTGCTCAGTGCTCGGGGTGCTCGGTGCTCAGTACTCAGGGTGCTGGGTGCTCAGTGCTCGGGGTGCTCGGTGCTCAGTACTTTGGGTGCTCACTACTCAGGGTGCTGGGTTCTCAGTGCTCAGGGTGCTGGGTGCTCAGTGCTCAGGGTGCTGGGTGCTCAGTGCTCAGGGTGCTGGGTGCTCAGTTCTCAGGGTGCTGGGTGCACAGTGCTCGGGGTGCTGGTTGCTCAGTGCTCTGGGTGCTGGGTGCTCAGTGCTCAGGGTGCTCGGTGCTTAGTACTCAGGCTGCTCGGTGCTCGGGGTGCTGGGTGCTCAGTGCTCGGGGTGCTGGGTGCTCAGTGCTCGGGATGCTGGGTGCTCAGTGCTCGGGGTGCTGGGTGCTCAGTGCTCAGGGTGCTGGGTGCTCAGTCCTCGGGGTGCTGGGTGCTCAGTACTCGGGGTGCTCGGTGCTCAGTACTCAGGTTGCTGGTTGCTCAGTGCTCAGGGTGCTGGGTGCTCAGTACTCAGGGTGCTGGGTGCTCGGTGCTCAGTACGCTGGGTGCTCAATACTCAGGGTGCTGGCTGCTCAGTACTCAGGGTGCTCGGTGCTCAGTTCTCAGGGTGCTGAATGCTCAGTGCTCGGGGTGCTGGGTGCTCATTACTCATGGTGCTGGGTGCTCAGTACTCAGGGTGCTCAGTGCTCGGGGTGCTGGGTGCTCAGTACTCAGGGTGCTGGGTGCTCATTGCTCGGGGTGCTGGGTGCTCAGTGCTCAGGGTGCTGGGTGCTCAGTGATTGGGGTGCTGGGTGCACAGTACTCAGGGTGCTCAGTGCTCGGGGAGCTCGGTGCTCAGTACTCAGGGTGCTGGGTGCTCAGTACTCAGTGCTCGGGGTCCTGGGTGCTCAGTACTCAGGTGCTGGTTGCTCAGTACTCGGGGTGCTGGGTGCTCAGTGCTCAGCGTGCTGGGTGCGCAGTGCTCAGGGTGCTGGGTGCTCAGTACTCAGGGTGCTGGGTGCTCAGTGCTCGTGGTGCTGGGTGCTCAGTGCTCTGGGTGCTTAGTGCTCAGTACTCAGGGTGCTGGGTGCTCAGTACTCAGGGTGCTCAGTGCTCGGTGTGCTGGGTGCTCAGTACTCAGGGTTCTGGGTGCTCAGTGCTCGGGGTGCTGGGTGCTCAGTGCTCAGGGTGCTCAGTGCTCAGTACTCAGGGTGCTGGGTGGTCAGTACTCGGGGTGCTGGGTGCTCAGTGCTCAGGGTGCTGGGTGCTCAGTGCTCGGGGTGCTGGGTGCTCAGTACTCAGGGTGCTGGGTGCTCAGTGCTCTGGGTGCTGGGTACTCAGTACTCAGGGTGCTGGGTGCTCAGTACTCAGGGTGCTGGGTGCTCAGTGCTCAGGGTGCTGGGTGCTCAGTGCTCAGGGTGCTGGGTGCTCAGTACTCAGGGTACTGGGTACTCAGTACTCAGGGTGCTGGGTGCTCAGTACTCAGGTTGCTGGGTGCTCAGTGCCCAGGGTGCTGGGGGCTCAGTACTCAGGGTGCTGGGTGCTCAGTGCTCAGGGTGCTCGGTGCTCAGTGCTCGGGGTGCTGGGTGCTCAGTGCTCAGGGTGCTGGGTGCTCAGTACTCAGGGTACTGGGTACTCAGTACTCAGGGTGCTTGGTGCTCAGTACTCAGGGTGCTGGGTGCTCAGTGCCCAGGGTGCTGGGTGCTCAGTACTCAGGGTGGTGGGTGCTCAGTGCTCGGGGTGCTGGGTGCTCAGTGCTCGGGGTGCTGGATGCTCAGTGCTCAGTGCTCAGGGTGCTGGGTGCTCAGTGCTCAGTGCTCAGGGTGCTGGTTGCTCAGTACTCAGGGTTCTGGGTGCTCAGTACTCAGGGTGCTGGGTGCTCAGTGCTCAGGGTTCTGGGTGCTCAGTACTCAGGGTGCTGGGTGATCAGTGCTCCGGGTGCTGGGTGCTCAGTGCTCAGGGTGGTGGGTGCTCAGTGCTCAGGGTGCTGGGTGCTCAGTAGTCAGGGTGCTGGGTGCTCAGTGCTCTTGGTGCTCGGTGCTCAGTACTCAAGGTGATGTGTGCTCAGTGCTCAGGGTGCTGGGTGCTGAGTCCTCGGGGTGCTCCGTGCTCAGTGATCAGGGTGCTGGGTGCTCAGTACTCAGGGTGCTCGGTGCTCAGTACTCAGGGTTCTCAGTGCTCAGTACTCAGGGTGATGGGTACTCAGTGCTCAGGGTGCAGGGTGCTCAGTACTCAGGGTGCTCAGTGCTCAGTACTCGGGGTGCTTGGTGCTCAGTACTCAGGGTGCTCAGTGCTCAGTACTCGGGGTGCTGGGTGCTCAGTGCTCAGGGTGCTCAGTGCCCAGTGCTCGGAGTGCTGGGTACACAATGCTCGGGGCGCTGGGTGCTCAGTTCTCGCTGTGCTGGGTGCTCAGTACTCGGGGTGCTGGGTGCTCAGTGCTCAGGTTGCTCAGTGCTCAGTACTCAGTGCTCAGGGTGCTCAGTGCTCAGTGCTCAGGGTGCTGGGTGTTCAGTATTCAGGGTGCTCAGTACTCAGGGTGCTGGGTGCTCAGTGCTCAGGGTGCTGGGTGCTCAGTACTCTGGGTGTTGGGTGCTCAGTACTCAGGGTGCTGGGTGCTCAGTGCTCGGGGTGCTGGGTGCTCAGTGCTCAGGGTGCTAGGTGCTCAGTGCTCATGGTGCTGGGTGCTCAGTACTCAGGGTGCTGGGTGCTCAGTGCTCGAGGTGCTCGGTGCTCAGTACTCAAGGTGCTTGGTGCTCAGTGCTCAGGGTGCTGGGTGCTCAGTCCTCGGGGTGCTCCGTGCTCAGGGTGCTGCGTGCTCGGTGCTCGGGGTGCTCGGTGCTCAGTACTCAGGGTGCTGAGTGCTCAGTACTCAGGGTGCCGGGTGCTCAGTACTCAGGGTGCTGGGTGCTCAGTGCTCGGGGTTGCTGGGTGCTCAGTGCTCAGGGTGCTCAGTGCTCAGTACTCAGGCTGCTGGGTGCTCAGTACTCGGGGTGCTGGGTGCTCAGTGCTCAGGGTGCTGGGTGCTCAGTACTCAGGGTGCTGGGTGCTCAGTGCTCAGGGTGCTGGGTGCTCAGTGCTCGGGGTGCTGGGTGCTCAGTACTCAGGGTGCTGGGTGCTCAGTGCTCGGGGTGCTGGGTGCTCAGTGCTCAGGGTGCTGGGTGCTCAGTACTTAGGGTGCTGGGTGCCCAGTGCTCGGGGTGCTCGGTGCTCAGTACTCAAGGTGCTGGGTGCTCAGTGCTCACGGTGCTGAGTGCTCAGTCCTCGGTGTGCTCCGTGCTCAGGGTGCTGGGTGCTCAGTACTCTGGGTGCTGGGTGCTCAGTGCTCAGTACTCAGCGTGCTGGGTGCTTAGTGCTCGGGGTGCTGGGTGCTCAGTGCTCAGGGTGCTTGGTGCTCAGTACTCAGGGTGCTGGGTGCTCACTGCTCGTGGTGCTGGGTCCTCAGTGCTCAGGGTGCTGGGTCCTCAGTGCTCAGGGTGCTGGGTGCTCAGTGCTCAGGGTGCTGGGTGCTCAGTGCTCAGTGTGCTCAGTGCTCAGTACTCAGGGTGCTCGGTGCTCAGTTCACAGGGTACTCAGTGCTCAGTGCTCGGGGTGCTGGGTGCTCAGTGCTCGGGGTGCTGGGTGCTCAGTGCTCAGGGTGCTGGTTGCTCAGTACTCAGTGTGCTCAGTGCTCAGGGTGCTGGGTGCTCAGAACTCAGGGTGCTGTGTGCTCAGTTCTCAGGGTGCTGGGTGCTCAGTACTCAGGGTGCTTGGTGCTCAGTACTCATGGTGCTGGGTGCTCAGTGCTCAGGGTGCTCGGTGCTCAGTACTCATGGTGCTGGGTGCTCATTCTCGGGGTGCTGGGTGCTCAGTACTCAGGTTGCTCAGTACTCTTGGTACTCGGTGCTCAGTACTCATGGTGCTGGGTGCTCAGTACTCAGGGTGCTTGGTGCTCAGTTCTCAAGGTGCTCGGTGCTCAGTGTTTGGGGTGCTGGGTGCTCAGTACTCAGCGTGCTGGGTGCTCAGTGCTGGGTGCTCAGTGCTCCGGGTGCTGGGTGCTCAGTGCTCTGGGTGCTGGGTGCTCAGTGCTCAGGGTGCTGGTTGCTCAGTACACAGTGTGCTCAGTGCTCAGGGTGCTGGGTGCTCAGAACTCAGGGTGCTGGGTGCTCAGTACTTAGGGTGCTGGGTCCTCAGTACTCAGGGTGCTTGGTGCTCAGTACTCATGGTGCTGGGTGCTCAGTGCTCAGGGTGCTCGGTGCTCAGTACTCATGGTGCTGGGTGCTCATTCTCGGGGTGCTGGGTGCTCAGTACTCAGGTTGCTCAGTACTCTGGGTACTCGGTGCTCAGTACTCATGGTGCTGGGTGCTCAGTACTCAAGGTGCTCGGTGCTCAGTTCTCAGAGTGCTCGGTGCTCAGTGTTTGGGGTGCTGGGTGCTCAGTACTCAGCGTGCTGGGTGCTCAGTGCTCAGGGTGCTGGGTGCTCAGTGCTCAGGGTGCTGGGTGCTCAGTACTCAGTGCTCAGGGTGCTCAGTGCTCAGTACTCAGGGTGCTGGGTGCTCAGTACTCAGGGTGCTGTGTGCTCAGTGCTCGGTGTGCCCGGTGCTCAGTGCTCGGGGTGCTCGGTGCTCAGTTGTCAGGGTGCTGGGTGCTCAGTACTCAGGGTGCTGGGTGCTCAGTGCTGGGTGCTCAGTGCTCTGGGTGCTGGGTGCTCAGTGCTCACGGTGCTGAGTGCTCAGTCCTCGGTGTGCTCCGTGCTCAGGGTGCTGGGTGCTCAGTACTCAGGGTGCTCGGTGCTCAGTACTAAGGGTGCTCAGTGCTCAGTACTCAGGGTGCTCAGTGCTCAGTGCTCGGGGTGCTGGGTGCTCAGTGCTCAGGGTGCTGGGTGCTCAGTACTCAGGGTGCTGGGTGCTCAGTGCTCAGTACTCAGCGTGCTGGGTGCTTAGTGCTCGGGGTGCTGGGTCCTCAGTGCTCAGGGTGCTGGGTCCTCAGTGCTCAGGGTGCTGGGTGCTCAGTGCTCAGGGTGCTGGGTGCTCAGTGCTCAGTGTGCTCAGTGCTCAGTACTCAGGGTGCTCGGTGCTCAGTTCACAGGGTACTCAGTGCTCAGTGCTCGGGGTGCTGGGTGCTCAGTGCTCGGGGTGCTGGGTGCTCAGTGCTCAGGGTGCTGGTTGCTCAGTACTCAGTGTGCTCAGTGCTCAGGGTGCTGGGTGCTCAGAACTCAGGGTGCTGTGTGCTCAGTTCTCAGGGTGCTGGGTGCTCAGTACTCAGGGTGCTTGGTGCTCAGTACTCATGGTGCTGGGTGCTCAGTGCTCAGGGTGCTCGGTGCTCAGTACTCATGGTGCTGGGTGCTCATTCTCGGGGTGCTGGGTGCTCAGTACTCAGGTTGCTCAGTACTCTGGGTACTCGGTGCTCAGTACTCATGGTGCTGGGTGCTCAGTACTCAAGGTGCTCGGTGCTCAGTTCTCAGAGTGCTCGGTGCTCAGTGTTTGGGGTGCTGGGTGCTCAGTACTCAGCGTGCTGGGTGCTCAGTGCTCAGGGTGCTGGGTGCTCAGTGCTCAGGGTGCTGGGTGCTCAGTACTCAGTGCTCAGGGTGCTCAGTGCTCAGTACTCAGGGTGCTGGGTGCTCAGTACTCAGGGTGCTGTGTGCTCAGTGCTCGGTGTGCCCGGTGCTCAGTGCTCGGGGTGCTCGGTGCTCAGTTGTCAGGGTGCTGGGTGCTCAGTACTCAGGGTGCTGGGTGCTCAGTGCTGGGTGCTCAGTGCTCTGGGTGCTGGGTGCTCAGTGCTCACGGTGCTGAGTGCTCAGTCCTCGGTGTGCTCCGTGCTCAGGGTGCTGGGTGCTCAGTACTCAGGGTGCTCGGTGCTCAGTACTAAGGGTGCTCAGTGCTCAGTACTCAGGGTGCTCAGTGCTCAGTGCTCGGGGTGCTGGGTGCTCAGTGCTCAGGGTGCTGGGTGCTCAGTACTCAGGGTGCTGGGTGCTCAGTGCTCAGTACTCAGCGTGCTGGGTGCTTAGTGCTCGGGGTGCTGGGTCCTCAGTGCTCAGGGTGCTGGGTCCTCAGTGCTCAGGGTGCTGGGTGCTCAGTGCTCAGGGTGCTGGGTGCTCAGTGCTCAGTGTGCTCAGTGCTCAGTACTCAGGGTGCTCGGTGCTCAGTTCACAGGGTACTCAGTGCTCAGTGCTCGGGGTGCTGGGTGCTCAGTGCTCGGGGTGCTGGGTGCTCAGTGCTCAGGGTGCTGGTTGCTCAGTACTCAGTGTGCTCAGTGCTCAGGGTGCTGGGTGCTCAGAACTCAGGGTGCTGTGTGCTCAGTACTCAGGGTGCTGGGTGCTCAGTACTCAGGGTGCTTGGTGCTCAGTACTCATGGTGCTGGGTGCTCAGTGCTCAGGGTGCTCGGTGCTCAGTACTCATGGTGCTGGGTGCTCATTCTCGGGGTGCTGGGTGCTCAGTACTCAGGTTGCTCAGTACTCTTGGTACTCGGTGTTCAGTACTCATGGTGCTGGGTGCTCAGTACTCAGGGTGCTCGGTGCTCAGTTCTCAAGGTGCTCGGTGCTCAGTGTTTGGGGTGCTGGGTGCTCAGTACTCAGCGTGCTGGGTGCTCAGTGCTGGGTGCTCAGTGCTCCGGGTGCTGGGTGCTCAGTGCTCTGGGTGCTGGGTGCTCAGTGCTCAGGGTGCTGGTTGCTCAGTACACAGTGTGCTCAGTGCTCAGGGTGCTGGGTGCTCAGAACTCAGGGTGCTGTGTGCTCAGTACTTAGGGTGCTGGGTCCTCAGTACTCAGGGTGCTTGGTGCTCAGTACTCATGGTGCTGGGTGCTCAGTGCTCAGGGTGCTCGGTGCTCAGTACTCATGGTGCTGGGTGCTCATTCTCGGGGTGCTGGGTGCTCAGTACTCAGGTTGCTCAGTACTCTGGGTACTCGGTGCTCAGTACTCATGGTGCTGGGTGCTCAGTACTCAAGGTGGTCGGTGCTCAGTTCTCAGGGTGCTCGGTGCTCAGTGTTTGGGGTGCTGGGTGCTCAGTACTCAGCGTGCTGGGTGCTCAGTGCTCAGGGTGCTGGGTGCTCAGTACTCAGGGTGCTGGGTGCTCAGTACTCAGTGCTCAGGGTGCTCAGTGCTCAGTACTCAGGGTGCTGGGTGCTCAGTACTCAGGGTGCTGTGTGCTCAGTGCTCGGTGTGCCCGGTGCTCAGTGCTCGGGGTGCTCGGTGCTCAGTTGTCAGGGTGCTGGGTGCTCAGTACTCAGTGTGCTGGGTGCTCAGTGCTGGGTGCTCAGTGCTCTGGGTGCTGGGTGCTCAGTGCTCACGGTGCTGAGTGCTCAGTCCTCGGTGTGCTCCGTGCTCAGGGTGCTGGGTGCTCAGTACTCAGGGTGCTCGGTGCTCAGTACTAAGGGTGCTCAGTGCTCAGTACTCAGGGTGCTCAGTGCTCAGTGCTCGGGGTGCTGGGTGCTCAGTGCTCAGGGTGCTGGGTGCTCAGTACTCAGGGTGCTGGGTGCTCAGTGCTCAGTACTCAGCGTGCTGGGTGCTTAGTGCTCGGGGTGCTGGGTCCTCAGTGCTCAGGGTGCTGGGTCCTCCGTGCTCAGGGTGCTGGGTGCTCAGTGCTCAGGGTGCTGGGTGCTCAGTGCTCAGTGTGCTCAGTGCTCAGTACTCAGGGTGCTCGGTGCTCAGTTCACAGGGTACTCAGTGCTCAGTGCTCGGGGTGCTGGGTGCTCAGTGCTCGGGGTGCTGGGTGCTCAGTGCTCAGGGTGCTGGTTGCTCAGTACTCAGTGTGCTCAGTGCTCAGGGTGCTGGGTGCTCAGAACTCAGGGTGCTGTGTGCTCAGTTCTCAGGGTGCTGGGTGCTCAGTACTCAGGGTGCTTGGTGCTCAGTACTCATGGTGCTGGGTGCTCAGTGCTCAGGGTGCTCGGTGCTCAGTACTCATGGTGCTGGGTGCTCATTCTCGGGGTGCTGGGTGCTCAGTACTCAGGTTGCTCAGTACTCTTGGTACTCGGTGTTCAGTACTCATGGTGCTGGGTGCTCAGTACTCAGGGTGCTCGGTGCTCAGTTCTCAAGGTGCTCGGTGCTCAGTGTTTGGGGTGCTGGGTGCTCAGTACTCAGCGTGCTGGGTGCTCAGTGCTGGGTGCTCAGTGCTCCGGGTGCTGGGTGCTCAGTGCTCTGGGTGCTGGGTGCTCAGTGCTCAGGGTGCTGGTTGCTCAGTACACAGTGTGCTCAGTGCTCAGGGTGCTGGGTGCTCAGAACTCAGGGTGCTGGGTGCTCAGTACTTAGGGTGCTGGGTCCTCAGTACTCAGGGTGCTTGGTGCTCAGTACTCATGGTGCTGGGTGCTCAGTGCTCAGGGTGCTCGGTGCTCAGTACTCATGGTGCTGGGTGCTCATTCTCGGGGTGCTGGGTGCTCAGTACTCAGGTTGCTCAGTACTCTGGGTACTCGGTGCTCAGTACTCATGGTGCTGGGTGCTCAGTACTCAAGGTGCTCGGTGCTCAGTTCTCAGGGTGCTCGGTGCTCAGTGTTTAGGGTGCTGGGTGCTCAGTACTCAGCGTGCTGGGTGCTCAGTGCTCAGGGTGCTGGGTGCTCAGTGCTCAGGGTGCTGGGTGCTCAGTACTCAGTGCTCAGGGTGCTCAGTGCTCAGTACTCAGGGTGCTGGGTGCTCAGTACTCAGGGTGCTGGGTGCTCAATGCTCGGTGTGCCCGGTGCTCAGTGCTCGGGGTGCTCGGTGCTCAGTTCTCAGGGTGCTGGGTGCTCAGTACTCAGGGTGCTGGGTGCTCAGTGCTCTGGGTGCTGGGTGCTCAGTGCTCGGGGTGCTGGGTGCTCAGTACTCAGGGTGCTCGGTGCTCAGTACTCAGGGTGCTGCGTGCTCAGTGCTCGGGGTGATGGGTGCTCAGTACTCAGGGTGCAGGGTGCTCAGTGCTCGGTGTGCTCGGTGCTCAGTACATTGGGTGCTCAGTACTCAGGGTGCTGGGTGCTCAGTGCTCAGGGTGCTGGGTGCTCAGTGCTCAGGGTGCTGGGTACTCAGTGCTCAGGGTGCTGGGTTCTCAGTGCTCAGGGTGCTGGGTGCTCAGTGCTCAGGGTGCTTGGTGCTCAGTAGTCAGGTTGCTGGGTGCTCAGTGCTCAGGGTGCTGGGTGCTCAGTGCTCGGGGTGCTGGGTGCTAAGTACTCAGGGTGCTGGGTGCTCAGTACTCAGGGTGCTGGTTGCTCAGTACTCGGGGTGCTGGGTGCTCAGTGCTCAGCGTGCTGGGTGCTAAGTACTCATTGTGCTCGGTGCTCAGTGCTTGGGGTGCTGGGTGCTCAGTACTCAGGGTGCTGGGTGCACAGTGCTCAGGGTGCAGGGTGCTCAGTGCTCAGGGTGCTCGGTGCTCAGTGCTCAGGGTCCTGGGTGCTCAGTACTCAGGGTGCTGGGTGCTTAGTACTCAGGGTGCACAGTGCTCAGTACACAGGGTGCTTTTTGCTCAGTGCTCGGGGTGCTGGGTGCTCAGTGCTCAGTACTCAGGGTGCTGGGTGCTCAGTGCTCGGGGTGCTGGGTGCTCAGTACTCAGGGTGCTGGGTGCTCAGTGCTCAGGGTGCTGGGTGCTCAGTGCTCAGGGTGCTGGGTGCAAAGTGATCGGGGTGCTGGGCTCTCAGTACTCAGGGTGCTCAGTGCTCGGGGAGCTCGGTGCTCAGTACTCAGGGTGCTGGGTGCTCAGTACTCAGTGCTCGGGGTCCTGGGTGCTCCGTGCTCGGGGTGCTGGGTGCTCAGTGCTCTGGGTGCTTAGTGCTCAGTACTCAGGGTGCTGGGTGCTCAGTACTCAGGGTGCTCAGTGCTCGGGGTGCTGGGTGCTCAGTACTCAGGGTGCTCAGTGCTCCGGGTGCCGGGTGCTCAGTACTCAGGTTGTTGGGTGCTCAGTACTCAGGGTGCTGGGTGCTCATTCTCGGGGTGCTGGGTGCTCAGTGCTCAGGGTGCTGGGTGCTCAGTACTCAGGGTGCTGGGTGCTCAGTGCTCAGGGTGCTGGGTGCTCAGTGCTCAGGGTGCTGGGTGCTCAGTACTCAGTGCTCAGGGTGCTCAGTGCTCAGTACTCAGGGTGCTGGGTGCTCAGTACTCAGGGTGCTGTGTGCTCAGTGCTCGGTGTGCCCGGTGCTCAGTGCTCGGGGTGCTCGGTGCTCAGTTGTCAGGGTGCTGGGTGCTCAGTACTCAGGGTGCTGGGTGCTCAGTGCTGGGTGCTCAGTGCTCTGGGTGCTGGGTGCTCAGTGCTCACGGTGCTGAGTGCTCAGTCCTCGGTGTGCTCCGTGCTCAGGGTGCTGGGTGCTCAGTACTCAGGGTGCTCGGTGCTCAGTACTAAGGGTGCTCAGTGCTCAGTACTCAGGGTGCTCAGTGCTCAGTGCTCGGGGTGCTGGGTGCTCAGTGCTCAGGGTGCTGGGTGCTCAGTACTCAGGGTGCTGGGTGCTCAGTGCTCAGTACTCAGCGTGCTGGGTGCTTAGTGCTCGGGGTGCTGGGTCCTCAGTGCTCAGGGTGCTGGGTCCTCAGTGCTCAGGGTGCTGGGTGCTCAGTGCTCAGGGTGCTGGGTGCTCAGTGCTCAGTGTGCTCAGTGCTCAGTACTCAGGGTGCTCGGTGCTCAGTTCACAGGGTACTCAGTGCTCAGTGCTCGGGGTGCTGGGTGCTCAGTGCTCGGGGTGCTGGGTGCTCAGTGCTCAGGGTGCTGGTTGCTCAGTACTCAGTGTGCTCAGTGCTCAGGGTGCTGGGTGCTCAGAACTCAGGGTGCTGTGTGCTCAGTACTCAGGGTGCTGGGTGCTCAGTACTCAGGGTGCTTGGTGCTCAGTACTCATGGTGCTGGGTGCTCAGTGCTCAGGGTGCTCGGTGCTCAGTACTCATGGTGCTGGGTGCTCATTCTCGGGGTGCTGGGTGCTCAGTACTCAGGTTGCTCAGTACTCTTGGTACTCGGTGTTCAGTACTCATGGTGCTGGGTGCTCAGTACTCAGGGTGCTCGGTGCTCAGTTCTCAAGGTGCTCGGTGCTCAGTGTTTGGGGTGCTGGGTGCTCAGTACTCAGCGTGCTGGGTGCTCAGTGCTGGGTGCTCAGTGCTCCGGGTGCTGGGTGCTCAGTGCTCTGGGTGCTGGGTGCTCAGTGCTCAGGGTGCTGGTTGCTCAGTACACAGTGTGCTCAGTGCTCAGGGTGCTGGGTGCTCAGAACTCAGGGTGCTGTGTGCTCAGTACTTAGGGTGCTGGGTCCTCAGTACTCAGGGTGCTTGGTGCTCAGTACTCATGGTGCTGGGTGCTCAGTGCTCAGGGTGCTCGGTGCTCAGTACTCATGGTGCTGGGTGCTCATTCTCGGGGTGCTGGGTGCTCAGTACTCAGGTTGCTCAGTACTCTGGGTACTCGGTGCTCAGTACTCATGGTGCTGGGTGCTCAGTACTCAAGGTGGTCGGTGCTCAGTTCTCAGGGTGCTCGGTGCTCAGTGTTTGGGGTGCTGGGTGCTCAGTACTCAGCGTGCTGGGTGCTCAGTGCTCAGGGTGCTGGGTGCTCAGTACTCAGGGTGCTGGGTGCTCAGTACTCAGTGCTCAGGGTGCTCAGTGCTCAGTACTCAGGGTGCTGGGTGCTCAGTACTCAGGGTGCTGTGTGCTCAGTGCTCGGTGTGCCCGGTGCTCAGTGCTCGGGGTGCTCGGTGCTCAGTTGTCAGGGTGCTGGGTGCTCAGTACTCAGTGTGCTGGGTGCTCAGTGCTGGGTGCTCAGTGCTCTGGGTGCTGGGTGCTCAGTGCTCACGGTGCTGAGTGCTCAGTCCTCGGTGTGCTCCGTGCTCAGGGTGCTGGGTGCTCAGTACTCAGGGTGCTCGGTGCTCAGTACTAAGGGTGCTCAGTGCTCAGTACTCAGGGTGCTCAGTGCTCAGTGCTCGGGGTGCTGGGTGCTCAGTGCTCAGGGTGCTGGGTGCTCAGTACTCAGGGTGCTGGGTGCTCAGTGCTCAGTACTCAGCGTGCTGGGTGCTTAGTGCTCGGGGTGCTGGGTCCTCAGTGCTCAGGGTGCTGGGTCCTCCGTGCTCAGGGTGCTGGGTGCTCAGTGCTCAGGGTGCTGGGTGCTCAGTGCTCAGTGTGCTCAGTGCTCAGTACTCAGGGTGCTCGGTGCTCAGTTCACAGGGTACTCAGTGCTCAGTGCTCGGGGTGCTGGGTGCTCAGTGCTCGGGGTGCTGGGTGCTCAGTGCTCAGGGTGCTGGTTGCTCAGTACTCAGTGTGCTCAGTGCTCAGGGTGCTGGGTGCTCAGAACTCAGGGTGCTGTGTGCTCAGTTCTCAGGGTGCTGGGTGCTCAGTACTCAGGGTGCTTGGTGCTCAGTACTCATGGTGCTGGGTGCTCAGTGCTCAGGGTGCTCGGTGCTCAGTACTCATGGTGCTGGGTGCTCATTCTCGGGGTGCTGGGTGCTCAGTACTCAGGTTGCTCAGTACTCTTGGTACTCGGTGTTCAGTACTCATGGTGCTGGGTGCTCAGTACTCAGGGTGCTCGGTGCTCAGTTCTCAAGGTGCTCGGTGCTCAGTGTTTGGGGTGCTGGGTGCTCAGTACTCAGCGTGCTGGGTGCTCAGTGCTGGGTGCTCAGTGCTCCGGGTGCTGGGTGCTCAGTGCTCTGGGTGCTGGGTGCTCAGTGCTCAGGGTGCTGGTTGCTCAGTACACAGTGTGCTCAGTGCTCAGGGTGCTGGGTGCTCAGAACTCAGGGTGCTGGGTGCTCAGTACTTAGGGTGCTGGGTCCTCAGTACTCAGGGTGCTTGGTGCTCAGTACTCATGGTGCTGGGTGCTCAGTGCTCAGGGTGCTCGGTGCTCAGTACTCATGGTGCTGGGTGCTCATTCTCGGGGTGCTGGGTGCTCAGTACTCAGGTTGCTCAGTACTCTGGGTACTCGGTGCTCAGTACTCATGGTGCTGGGTGCTCAGTACTCAAGGTGCTCGGTGCTCAGTTCTCAGGGTGCTCGGTGCTCAGTGTTTAGGGTGCTGGGTGCTCAGTACTCAGCGTGCTGGGTGCTCAGTGCTCAGGGTGCTGGGTGCTCAGTGCTCAGGGTGCTGGGTGCTCAGTACTCAGTGCTCAGGGTGCTCAGTGCTCAGTACTCAGGGTGCTGGGTGCTCAGTACTCAGGGTGCTGGGTGCTCAATGCTCGGTGTGCCCGGTGCTCAGTGCTCGGGGTGCTCGGTGCTCAGTTCTCAGGGTGCTGGGTGCTCAGTACTCAGGGTGCTGGGTGCTCAGTGCTCTGGGTGCTGGGTGCTCAGTGCTCGGGGTGCTGGGTGCTCAGTACTCAGGGTGCTCGGTGCTCAGTACTCAGGGTGCTGCGTGCTCAGTGCTCGGGGTGATGGGTGCTCAGTACTCAGGGTGCAGGGTGCTCAGTGCTCGGTGTGCTCGGTGCTCAGTACATTGGGTGCTCAGTACTCAGGGTGCTGGGTGCTCAGTGCTCAGGGTGCTGGGTGCTCAGTGCTCAGGGTGCTGGGTACTCAGTGCTCAGGGTGCTGGGTTCTCAGTGCTCAGGGTGCTGGGTGCTCAGTGCTCAGGGTGCTTGGTGCTCAGTAGTCAGGTTGCTGGGTGCTCAGTGCTCAGGGTGCTGGGTGCTCAGTGCTCGGGGTGCTGGGTGCTAAGTACTCAGGGTGCTGGGTGCTCAGTACTCAGGGTGCTGGTTGCTCAGTACTCGGGGTGCTGGGTGCTCACTGCTCAGCGTGCTGGGTGCTAAGTACTCATTGTGCTCGGTGCTCAGTGCTTGGGGTGCTGGGTGCTCAGTACTCAGGGTGCTGGGTGCACAGTGCTCAGGGTGCAGGGTGCTCAGTGCTCAGGGTGCTCGGTGCTCAGTGCTCAGGGTCCTGGGTGCTCAGTACTCAGGGTGCTGGGTGCTTAGTACTCAGGGTGCACAGTGCTCAGTACACAGGGTGCTTGGTGCTCAGTGCTCGGGGTGCTGGGTGCTCAGTGCTCAGTACTCAGGGTGCTGGGTGCTCAGTGCTCGGGGTGCTGGGTGCTCAGTACTCAGGGTGCTGGGTGCTCAGTGCTCAGGGTGCTGGGTGCTCAGTGCTCAGGGTGCTGGGTGCAAAGTGATCGGGGTGCTGGGCTCTCAGTACTCAGGGTGCTCAGTGCTCGGGGAGCTCGGTGCTCAGTACTCAGGGTGCTGGGTGCTCAGTACTCAGTGCTCGGGGTCCTGGGTGCTCCGTGCTCGGGGTGCTGGGTGCTCAGTGCTCTGGGTGCTTAGTGCTCAGTACTCAGGGTGCTGGGTGCTCAGTACTCAGGGTGCTCAGTGCTCGGGGTGCTGGGTGCTCAGTACTCAGGGTGCTCAGTGCTCCGGGTGCCGGGTGCTCAGTACTCAGGTTGTTGGGTGCTCAGTACTCAGGGTGCTGGGTGCTCATTCTCGGGGTGCTGGGTGCTCAGTGCTCAGGGTGCTGGGTGCTCAGTACTCAGGGTGCTGGGTGCTCGGTACTCAGGGTGCTGGGGGCTCAATACTCAGGGTGCTGGGTGCTCAGTACTCATGGTGCTCGGTTCTCAGTACTCAGGGTGCTGGTTGCTCATTCTCGGGGTGCTGGGTGCTCAGTGCTCGGGGTGCAGGGTGCTCAGTACTCAGGGTGCTGGGGGCTCAGTACTCAGGGTGCTGGGTGCTCAGTACTCAGGGTGATCTGTTCTCAGTAGTCAGGGTGCTGGGTGCTCAGAGATCGGGGTGCTGGGTGCACAGAGCTCAGGGTGCTGGGTGCTCACTGCTCGGGGTGCTCAGTACTCAGGGTGCTGTGTGTTCAGTGCTCAGGGTACTGGGTGCTCAGTACTCAGGGTGCTTGGTGCTCAGTACTCAGGGTGCTGGGTGCTCAGTACTAGGGGTGCTGGGTGCTCAGTACTCGTGGTGCTGGGTGCTCAGTGCTCCGGGTGCTGGGTGCTCAGTGCTCGGGGTGCTGGGTGCTCAGTGCTCAGGGTGCTGGCTGCTCAGTGTTCAGGGTGCTGGGTGCTCAGTACTCAGGGTGCTCAGTGCTCAGTACTCAGCGTGCTGGGTGCTCAGTGCTCAGGGTCCTCGGTGCTCAGTACTCAGGGTGCTCAGTGCTCAGTACTCAGCGTGCTTTCTGCTCAGTGCTCAGGGTGCTGGGTGCTCAGTACTCAGGGTGCTGGGTGCTCAGTACTCAGGGTGCTGGTTGCTCAGTACTCAGGGTGCTGGGTGCTCAGTGCTCGGGGTGCTCGGTGATAAGTACTCAGGGTGCTGGGTGCTCAGTGCTCAGGGTGCTGGGTACACAGTACTCAGGGTGCTGGGTGCTCAGTGCTCGGGATGCTGGGTGCTCAGTACTCAGGGTGCTGGGTGCTCAGTGCTCGGGGTGCTGGGTCCTCAGTGCTCAGGGTGCTGGGTGCTCAGTACTTAGGGTGCTGGGTGCCCAGTGCTCGGGGTGCTCGGTGCTCAGTACTCAAGGTGCTGGGTGCTCAGTGCTCACGGTGCTGGGTGCTCAGTCCTCGGGGTGCTCCGTGCTCAGGGTGCTGGGTGCTCAGTACTCAGGGTGCTCGGTGCTCAGTACTAAGGGTGCTCAGTGCTCAGTACTCAGGGTGCTCAGTGCTCAGTGCTCGGGGTGCTGGGTGCTCAGTGCTCGGGTTGCTGGGTGCTCAGTACTCAGGGTGCTGGGTGCTCAGTGCTCAGTACTCAGCGTGCTGGGTTCTCAGTGCTCGGGGTGCTGGGTGCTCAGTGCTCAGGGTGCTTGGTGCTCAGTACTCAGGGTGCTGGGTGCTCACTGCTCGTGGTGCTGGGTCCTCATTGCTCAGGGTGCTGGGTCCTCAGTGCTCAGGGTGCTGGGTGCTCAGTGCTCAGGGTACTGGGTGCTCAGTGCTCAGGGTGCTCAGTGCTCAGTACTCAGGGTGCTCATTGCTCAGTGTTTGGGGTGCTGGGTGCTCAGTACTCAGCGTGCTGGGTGCTCAGTGCTGGGTGCTCAGTGCTCTGGGTGCTGGGTGCTCAGTGCTCTGGGTGCTGGGTGCTCAGTGCTCAGGGTGCTGGTTGCTCAGTACACAGTGTGCTCAGTGCTCAGGGTGCTGGGTGCTCAGAACTCAGGGTGCTGGGTGCTCAGTACTCAGGGTCCTGGGTACTCAGTACTCAGGGTGCTTGGTGCTCAGTACTCATGGTGCTGGGTGCTCAGTACTCAGGGTGCTCGGTGCTCAGTACTCATGGTGCTGGGTGCTCATTCTCGGGGTGCTGGGTGCTCAGTACTCAGGTTGCTCAGTACTCTTGGTACTCGGTGTTCAGTACTCATGGTGCTGGGTGCTCAGTACTCAGGGTGCTCGGTGCTCAGTTCTCAAGGTGCTCGGTGCTCAGTGTTTGGGGTGCTGGGTGCTCAGTACTCAGCGTGCTGGGTGCTCAGTGCTGGGTGCTCAGTGCTCCGGGTGCTGGGTGCTCAGTGCTCTGGGTGCTGGGTGCTCAGTGCTCAGGGTGCTGGTTGCTCAGTACACAGTGTGCTCAGTGCTCAGGGTGCTGGGTGCTCAGAACTCAGGGTGCTGTGTGCTCAGTACTTAGGGTGCTGGGTCCTCAGTACTCAGGGTGCTTGGTGCTCAGTACTCATGGTGCTGGGTGCTCAGTGCTCAGGGTGCTCGGTGCTCAGTACTCATGGTGCTGGGTGCTCATTCTCGGGGTGCTGGGTGCTCAGTACTCAGGTTGCTCAGTACTCTGGGTACTCGGTGCTCAGTACTCATGGTGCTGGGTGCTCAGTACTCAAGGTGGTCGGTGCTCAGTTCTCAGGGTGCTCGGTGCTCAGTGTTTGGGGTGCTGGGTGCTCAGTACTCAGCGTGCTGGGTGCTCAGTGCTCAGGGTGCTGGGTGCTCAGTACTCAGGGTGCTGGGTGCTCAGTACTCAGTGCTCAGGGTGCTCAGTGCTCAGTACTCAGGGTGCTGGGTGCTCAGTACTCAGGGTGCTGTGTGCTCAGTGCTCGGTGTGCCCGGTGCTCAGTGCTCGGGGTGCTCGGTGCTCAGTTGTCAGGGTGCTGGGTGCTCAGTACTCAGTGTGCTGGGTGCTCAGTGCTGGGTGCTCAGTGCTCTGGGTGCTGGGTGCTCAGTGCTCACGGTGCTGAGTGCTCAGTCCTCGGTGTGCTCCGTGCTCAGGGTGCTGGGTGCTCAGTACTCAGGGTGCTCGGTGCTCAGTACTAAGGGTGCTCAGTGCTCAGTACTCAGGGTGCTCAGTGCTCAGTGCTCGGGGTGCTGGGTGCTCAGTGCTCAGGGTGCTGGGTGCTCAGTACTCAGGGTGCTGGGTGCTCAGTGCTCAGTACTCAGCGTGCTGGGTGCTTAGTGCTCGGGGTGCTGGGTCCTCAGTGCTCAGGGTGCTGGGTCCTCCGTGCTCAGGGTGCTGGGTGCTCAGTGCTCAGGGTGCTGGGTGCTCAGTGCTCAGTGTGCTCAGTGCTCAGTACTCAGGGTGCTCGGTGCTCAGTTCACAGGGTACTCAGTGCTCAGTGCTCGGGGTGCTGGGTGCTCAGTGCTCGGGGTGCTGGGTGCTCAGTGCTCAGGGTGCTGGTTGCTCAGTACTCAGTGTGCTCAGTGCTCAGGGTGCTGGGTGCTCAGAACTCAGGGTGCTGTGTGCTCAGTTCTCAGGGTGCTGGGTGCTCAGTACTCAGGGTGCTTGGTGCTCAGTACTCATGGTGCTGGGTGCTCAGTGCTCAGGGTGCTCGGTGCTCAGTACTCATGGTGCTGGGTGCTCATTCTCGGGGTGCTGGGTGCTCAGTACTCAGGTTGCTCAGTACTCTTGGTACTCGGTGTTCAGTACTCATGGTGCTGGGTGCTCAGTACTCAGGGTGCTCGGTGCTCAGTTCTCAAGGTGCTCGGTGCTCAGTGTTTGGGGTGCTGGGTGCTCAGTACTCAGCGTGCTGGGTGCTCAGTGCTGGGTGCTCAGTGCTCCGGGTGCTGGGTGCTCAGTGCTCTGGGTGCTGGGTGCTCAGTGCTCAGGGTGCTGGTTGCTCAGTACACAGTGTGCTCAGTGCTCAGGGTGCTGGGTGCTCAGAACTCAGGGTGCTGGGTGCTCAGTACTTAGGGTGCTGGGTCCTCAGTACTCAGGGTGCTTGGTGCTCAGTACTCATGGTGCTGGGTGCTCAGTGCTCAGGGTGCTCGGTGCTCAGTACTCATGGTGCTGGGTGCTCATTCTCGGGGTGCTGGGTGCTCAGTACTCAGGTTGCTCAGTACTCTGGGTACTCGGTGCTCAGTACTCATGGTGCTGGGTGCTCAGTACTCAAGGTGCTCGGTGCTCAGTTCTCAGGGTGCTCGGTGCTCAGTGTTTAGGGTGCTGGGTGCTCAGTACTCAGCGTGCTGGGTGCTCAGTGCTCAGGGTGCTGGGTGCTCAGTGCTCAGGGTGCTGGGTGCTCAGTACTCAGTGCTCAGGGTGCTCAGTGCTCAGTACTCAGGGTGCTGGGTGCTCAGTACTCAGGGTGCTGGGTGCTCAATGCTCGGTGTGCCCGGTGCTCAGTGCTCGGGGTGCTCGGTGCTCAGTTCTCAGGGTGCTGGGTGCTCAGTACTCAGGGTGCTGGGTGCTCAGTGCTCTGGGTGCTGGGTGCTCAGTGCTCGGGGTGCTGGGTGCTCAGTACTCAGGGTGCTCGGTGCTCAGTACTCAGGGTGCTGCGTGCTCAGTGCTCGGGGTGATGGGTGCTCAGTACTCAGGGTGCAGGGTGCTCAGTGCTCGGTGTGCTCGGTGCTCAGTACATTGGGTGCTCAGTACTCAGGGTGCTGGGTGCTCAGTGCTCAGGGTGCTGGGTGCTCAGTGCTCAGGGTGCTGGGTACTCAGTGCTCAGGGTGCTGGGTTCTCAGTGCTCAGGGTGCTGGGTGCTCAGTGCTCAGGGTGCTTGGTGCTCAGTAGTCAGGTTGCTGGGTGCTCAGTGCTCAGGGTGCTGGGTGCTCAGTGCTCGGGGTGCTGGGTGCTAAGTACTCAGGGTGCTGGGTGCTCAGTACTCAGGGTGCTGGTTGCTCAGTACTCGGGGTGCTGGGTGCTCACTGCTCAGCGTGCTGGGTGCTAAGTACTCATTGTGCTCGGTGCTCAGTGCTTGGGGTGCTGGGTGCTCAGTACTCAGGGTGCTGGGTGCACAGTGCTCAGGGTGCAGGGTGCTCAGTGCTCAGGGTGCTCGGTGCTCAGTGCTCAGGGTCCTGGGTGCTCAGTACTCAGGGTGCTGGGTGCTTAGTACTCAGGGTGCACAGTGCTCAGTACACAGGGTGCTTGGTGCTCAGTGCTCGGGGTGCTGGGTGCTCAGTGCTCAGTACTCAGGGTGCTGGGTGCTCAGTGCTCGGGGTGCTGGGTGCTCAGTACTCAGGGTGCTGGGTGCTCAGTGCTCAGGGTGCTGGGTGCTCAGTGCTCAGGGTGCTGGGTGCAAAGTGATCGGGGTGCTGGGCTCTCAGTACTCAGGGTGCTCAGTGCTCGGGGAGCTCGGTGCTCAGTACTCAGGGTGCTGGGTGCTCAGTACTCAGTGCTCGGGGTCCTGGGTGCTCCGTGCTCGGGGTGCTGGGTGCTCAGTGCTCTGGGTGCTTAGTGCTCAGTACTCAGGGTGCTGGGTGCTCAGTACTCAGGGTGCTCAGTGCTCGGGGTGCTGGGTGCTCAGTACTCAGGGTGCTCAGTGCTCCGGGTGCCGGGTGCTCAGTACTCAGGTTGTTGGGTGCTCAGTACTCAGGGTGCTGGGTGCTCATTCTCGGGGTGCTGGGTGCTCAGTGCTCAGGGTGCTGGGTGCTCAGTACTCAGGGTGCTGGGTGCTCGGTACTCAGGGTGCTGGGGGCTCAATACTCAGGGTGCTGGGTGCTCAGTACTCATGGTGCTCGGTTCTCAGTACTCAGGGTGCTGGTTGCTCATTCTCGGGGTGCTGGGTGCTCAGTGCTCGGGGTGCAGGGTGCTCAGTACTCAGGGTGCTGGGGGCTCAGTACTCAGGGTGCTGGGTGCTCAGTACTCAGGGTGATCTGTTCTCAGTAGTCAGGGTGCTGGGTGCTCAGAGATCGGGGTGCTGGGTGCACAGAGCTCAGGGTGCTGGGTGCTCACTGCTCGGGGTGCTCAGTACTCAGGGTGCTGTGTGTTCAGTGCTCAGGGTACTGGGTGCTCAGTACTCAGGGTGCTTGGTGCTCAGTACTCAGGGTGCTGGGTGCTCAGTACTAGGGGTGCTGGGTGCTCAGTACTCGTGGTGCTGGGTGCTCAGTGCTCCGGGTGCTGGGTGCTCAGTGCTCGGGGTGCTGGGTGCTCAGTGCTCAGGGTGCTGGCTGCTCAGTGTTCAGGGTGCTGGGTGCTCAGTACTCAGGGTGCTCAGTGCTCAGTACTCAGCGTGCTGGGTGCTCAGTGCTCAGGGTCCTCGGTGCTCAGTACTCAGGGTGCTCAGTGCTCAGTACTCAGCGTGCTTTCTGCTCAGTGCTCAGGGTGCTGGGTGCTCAGTACTCAGGGTGCTGGGTGCTCAGTACTCAGGGTGCTGGTTGCTCAGTACTCAGGGTGCTGGGTGCTCAGTGCTCGGGGTGCTCGGTGATAAGTACTCAGGGTGCTGGGTGCTCAGTGCTCAGGGTGCTGGGTACACAGTACTCAGGGTGCTGGGTGCTCAGTGCTCGGGATGCTGGGTGCTCAGTACTCAGGGTGCTGGGTGCTCAGTGCTCGGGGTGCTGGGTCCTCAGTGCTCAGGGTGCTGGGTGCTCAGTACTTAGGGTGCTGGGTGCCCAGTGCTCGGGGTGCTCGGTGCTCAGTACTCAAGGTGCTGGGTGCTCAGTGCTCACGGTGCTGGGTGCTCAGTCCTCGGGGTGCTCCGTGCTCAGGGTGCTGGGTGCTCAGTACTCAGGGTGCTCGGTGCTCAGTACTAAGGGTGCTCAGTGCTCAGTACTCAGGGTGCTCAGTGCTCAGTGCTCGGGGTGCTGGGTGCTCAGTGCTCGGGTTGCTGGGTGCTCAGTACTCAGGGTGCTGGGTGCTCAGTGCTCAGTACTCAGCGTGCTGGGTTCTCAGTGCTCGGGGTGCTGGGTGCTCAGTGCTCAGGGTGCTTGGTGCTCAGTACTCAGGGTGCTGGGTGCTCACTGCTCGTGGTGCTGGGTCCTCATTGCTCAGGGTGCTGGGTCCTCAGTGCTCAGGGTGCTGGGTGCTCAGTGCTCAGGGTACTGGGTGCTCAGTGCTCAGGGTGCTCAGTGCTCAGTACTCAGGGTGCTCATTGCTCAGTGTTTGGGGTGCTGGGTGCTCAGTACTCAGCGTGCTGGGTGCTCAGTGCTGGGTGCTCAGTGCTCTGGGTGCTGGGTGCTCAGTGCTCTGGGTGCTGGGTGCTCAGTGCTCAGGGTGCTGGTTGCTCAGTACACAGTGTGCTCAGTGCTCAGGGTGCTGGGTGCTCAGAACTCAGGGTGCTGGGTGCTCAGTACTCAGGGTCCTGGGTACTCAGTACTCAGGGTGCTTGGTGCTCAGTACTCATGGTGCTGGGTGCTCAGTACTCAGGGTGCTCGGTGCTCAGTACTCATGGTGCTGGGTGCTCAGTACTCAAGGTGCTCGGTGCTCAGTTCTCAGGGTGCTCGGTGCTCAGTGTTTGGGGTGCTGGGTGCTCAGTACTCAGCGTGCTGGGTGCTCAGTGCTCAGGGTGCTGGGTGCTCAGTGCTCAGGGTGCTGGGTGCTCAGTACTCAGTGCTCAGGATGCTGGGTGCTCAGTGCTCAGGGTGCTGGGTACTCAGTGCTCAGGGTGCTCAGTGCTCAGTAGTCAGGGTGCTGGGTGCTCAGTACTCAGGGTGCTGGGTGCTCAGTGCTCGGTGTGCCCGGTGCTCAGTGCTCGGGGTGCTCAGTGCTCAGTTCTCAGGGTGCTGGGTGCTCAGTACTCAGGGTGCTGGGTGCTCAGTGCTCCGGGTGCTGGGTGCTCAGTGCTCGGGGTGCTGGGTGCTCAGTACTCAGGGTGCTCGGTGCTCAGTACTCAGGGTGCTGGGTGCTCAGTGCTCGGGGCGCTGGGTGCTCAGTACTCAGTGCTCGGGGTCCTGGGTGCTCCGTGCTCGGGGTGCTGGGTGCTCAGTGCTCTGGGTGCTTAGTGCTCAGTACTCAGGGTGCTGGGTGCTCAGTACTCAGGGTGCTCAGTGCTCGGGGTGCTGGGTGCTCAGTACTCAGGGTGCTCAGTGCTCCGGGTGCCGGGTGCTCAGTACTCAGGGTGCTGGGTGCTCAGTACTCAGGGTGCTGGGTGCTCATTCTCGGGGTGCTGGGTGCTCAGTGCTCAGGGTGCTGGGTGCTCAGTACTCAGGGTGCTGGGTGCTCGGTACTCAGGGTGCTGGGGGCTCAATACTCAGGGTGCTGGGTGCTCAGTACTCATGGTGCTCGGTTCTCAGTACTCAGGGTGCTGGTTGCTCATTCTCGGGGTGCTGGGTGCTCAGTGCTCGGGGTGCAGGGTGCTCAGTACTCAGGGTGCTGGGGGCTCAGTACTCAGGGTGCTGGGTGCTCAGTACTCAGGGTGATCTGTTCTCAGCAGTCAGGGTGCTGGGTGCTCAGAGATCGGGGTGCTGGGTGCACAGAGCTCAGGGTGCTGGGTGCTCACTGCTCGGGGTGCTCAGTACTCAGGGTGCTGTGTGTTCAGTGCTCAGGGTACTGGGTGCTCAGTACTCAGGGTGCTTGGTGCTCAGTACTCAGGGTGCTGGGTGCTCAGTACTAGGGGTGCTGGGTGCTCAGTACTCGTGGTGCTGGGTGCTCAGTGCTCAGGGTGCTGGGTGCTCAGTGCTCGGGGTGCTGGGTGCTCAGTGCTCAGGGTGCTGGCTGCTCAGTGTTCAGGGTGCTGGGTGCTCAGTACTCAGGGTGCTCAGTGCTCAGTACTCAGCGTGCTGGGTGCTCAGTGCTCAGGGTCCTCGGTGCTCAGTACTCAGGGTGCTCAGTGCTCAGTACTCAGCGTGCTTTCTGCTCAGTGCTCAGGGTGCTGGGTGCTCAGTACTCAGGGTGCTGGGTGCTCAGTACTCAGGGTGCTGGTTGCTCAGTACTCAGGGTGCTGGGTGCTCAGTGCTCGGGGTGCTCGGTGATAAGTACTCAGGGTGCTGGGTGCTCAGTGCTCAGGGTGCTGGGTACACAGTACTCAGGGTGCTGGGTGCTCAGTGCTCGGGATGCTGGGTGCTCAGTACTCAGGGTGCTGGGTGCTCAGTGCTCGGGGTGCTGGGTCCTCAGTGCTCAGGGTGCTGGGTGCTCAGTACTTAAGGTGCTGGGTGCCCAGTGCTCGGGGTGCTCGGTGCTCAGTACTCAAGGTGCTGGGTGCTCAGTGCTCACGGTGCTGGGTGCTCAGTCCTCGGGGTGCTCCGTGCTCAGGGTGCTGGGTGCTCAGTACTCAGGGTGCTCGGTGCTCAGTACTAAGGGTGCTCAGTGCTCAGTACTCAGGGTGCTCAGTGCTCAGTGCTCGGGGTGCTGGGTGCTCAGTGCTCGGGTTGCTGGGTGCTCAGTACTCAGGGTGCTGGGTGCTCAGTGCTCAGTACTCAGCGTGCTGGGTTCCCAGTGCTCGGGGTGCTGGGTGCTCAGTGCTCAGGGTGCTTGGTGCTCAGTACTCAGGGTGCTTGGTGCACACTGCTCGTGGTGCTGGGTCCTCATTGCTCAGGGTGCTGGGTCCTCAGTGCTCAGGGTGCTGGGTGCTCAGTGCTCAGGGTACTGGGTGCTCAGTGCTCAGGGTGCTCAGTGCTCAGTACTCAGGGTGCTCATTGCTCAGTGTTTGGGCTGCTGGGTGCTCAGTACTCAGCGTGCTGGGTGCTCAGTGCTGGGTGCTCAGTGCTCCGGGTGCTGGGTGCTCAGTGCTCTGGGTGCTGGGTGCTCAGTGCTCAGGGTGCTGGTTGCTCAGTACACAGTGTGCTCAGTGCTCAGGGTGCTGGGTGCTCAGAACTCAGGGTGCTGGGTGCTCAGTACTCAGGGTGCTGGGTACTCAGTACTCAGGGTGCTTGGTGCTCAGTACTCATGGTGCTGGGTGCTCAGTGCTCAGGGTGCTCGGTGCTCAGTACTCATGGTGCTGGGTGCTCATTCTCGGGGTGCTGGGTGCTCAGTACTCAGGTTGCTCAGTACTCTGGGTACTCGGTGCTCAGTACTCATGGTGCTGGGTGCTCAGTACTCAAGGTGCTCGGTGCTCAGTTCTCAGGGTGCTCGGTGCTCAGTGTTTGGGGTGCTGGGTGCTCAGTACTCAGCGTGCTGGGTGCTCAGTGCTCAGGGTGCTGGGTGCTCAGTGCCCAGGGTGCTGGGTGCTCAGTACTCAGTGCTCAGGATGCTGGGTGCTCAGTGCTCAGGGTGCTGGGTACTCAGTGCTCAGGGTGCTCAGTGCTCAGTAGTCAGGGTGCTGGGTGCTCAGTACTCAGGGTGCTGGGTGCTCAGTGCTCGGTGTGCCCGGTGCTCAGTGCTCGGGGTGCTCAGTGCTCAGTTCTCAGGGTGCTGGGTGCTCAGTACTCAGGGTGCTGGGTGCTCAGTGCTCCGGGTGCTGGGTGCTCAGTGCTCGGGGTGCTGGGTGCTCAGTACTCAGGGTGCTCGGTGCTCAGTATTCAGGGTGCTGGGTGCTCAGTGCTCGGGGCGCTGGGTGCTCAGTACTCAGCGTGCTGGCTGCTCAGTGCTCGGGGTGCTCGGTGCTCAGTACGTTGGGTGCTCAGTACTCAGGGTGCTGGGTGCTCAGTGCTCAGGGTGCTGGGTGCTCAGTGCTCAGGGTGCAGGGTGCTCAGTGCTCAGGGTGCTGGGTTCTCAGTGCTCAGGGTGCTGGGTGCTCAGTGCTCAGGGTTCTTGGTGCTCTGTACTCAGGGTCCTGGGTGATCAGTGCTCAGGGTGCTGGGTGCTCAGTGCTCGGGGTGCTGGGTGCTCAGTACTCAGGGTGCTGGGTGCTCAGTACTCAGGGTGCTGGTTGCTCAGTACTCGGGGTGCTGGGTGCTCAGTGCTCAGCGTGCTGGGTGCTCAGTACTCAGGGTGCTCGGTGCTCAGTGCTTGGGGTTCTGGGTGCTCAGTACTCAGGGTGCTGGGTGCACAGTTCTCAGGGTGCTGCGTGCTCAGTGCTCAGGGTGCTGGGTGCTCAGTACTCAGTGCTCGGGGTGCTGGGTGCTGAGTGCTCAGGGTGCAGGGTGCTCAGTGCTCGGGGTGCTCGGTGCTCAGTGCTCAGGGTCCTGGGTGCTCAGTACTCAGGGTGCTGGGTGCTTAGTACTCAGGGTGCTCAGTGCTCAGTACACAGGGTGCTGGGTGCTCAGTGCTCGGGGTGCTGGGTGCTCAGTGCTCAGTACTCAGGGTGCTGGGTGCTCAGTGCTCGGGGTGCTGGGTGCTCAGTACTCAGGGTGCTGGGTGCTCAGTGCTCAGGGTGCTGGGTGCTCAGTGCTCAGGGTGCTGGGTGCAAAGTGATCGGGGTGCTGGGCGCTCAGTACTCAGGGTGCTCAGTGCTCGGGGAGCTCGGTGCTCAGTACTCAGGTTGCTGGGTGCTCAGTACTCAGTGCTCGGGGTCCTGGGTGCTCCGTGCTCGGGGTGCTGGGTGCTCAGTGCTCTGGGTGCTTAGTGCTCAGTACTCAGGGTGCTGGGTGCTCAGTACTCAGGGTGCTCAGTGCTCGGGGTGCTGGGTGCTCAGTACTCAGGGTGCTAGGTGCTCAGTACTCAGGGTGCTGGATGCTCATTCTCGGGGTGCTGGGTGCTCAGTGCTCGGGGTGCTGGGTGCTCAGTACTCAGGGTGCTGGGTGCTCAGTACTCAGGGTGCTGGGGGCTCAATACTCAGGGTGCTGGGTGCTCAGTACTCATGGTGCTCGGTTCTCAGTACTCAGGGTGCTGGGTGCTCATTCTCGGGGTGCTGGGTGCTCAGTGCTTGGGGTGCTGGGTGCTCAGTACTCAGGGTGCTGGGGGCTCAGTACTCAGGGTGCTGGGTGCTCAGTACTCAGGGTGATCTGTTCTCAGTACTCAGGGTGCTGGGTGCTCAGAGCTCGGGGTGCTGGGTGCAAAGAGCTCAGGGTGCTGGGTGCTCAGTGCTCGGGGTGCTCAGTACTCAGGGTGCTGTGTGTTCAGTGCTCAGGGTACTGGGTGCTCAGTACTCAGGGTCCTTGGTGCTCAGTACTCAGGTTGCTGGGTGCTCAGTACTAGGGGTGCTGGGTGCTCAGTACTCGGGGTGCTGGGTGCACAGTGCTCAGGGTGCTGGGTGCCCAGTGCTCGGCTTGCTGGGTGCTCAGTGCTCAGGGTGCTGGCTGCTCAGTGTTCAGGGTGCTGGGTGCTCAGTACTCAGGGTGCTCAGTGCTCAGTACTCAGCGTGCTGGGTGCTCAGTGCTCAGGGTTCTCGGTGCTCAGTACTCAGGGTGCTCAGTGCTCAGTACTCAGCGTGCTTTGTGCTCAGTGCTCAGGGTGCTGGGTGCTCAGTACTCAGGGTGCTGGGTGCTCAGTACTCAGGGTGCTGGGTGCTCAGTACTCAGGGTGCTGGGTGCTCAGTGCTCGGGGTGCTCGGTGATCAGTACTCAGGGTGCTGGGTGCTCAGTGCTCAGGGTGCTGGGTACTCAGTACTCAGGGTGCTCCGTGCTCAGTGCTCAGGGTGCTGGGTGCTCAGTGCTCAGGGTGCTGGGTGCTCAGTGCTAGGGGTGCTGGGTGCTCAGTGCTCGGGGTGCTGGGTGCTCAGTGCTCGGGGTGCTGGGTGCTCAGTGCTCGGGGTGCTGGGTGCTCAGTACTCAGGGAGCTGGGTGCTCAGTACTCAGGCTGTTCGGTGCTCAGTACTCAGGGTGCTCAGTGCTCAGTACTCAGGGTGTTGGGTGCTCAGTGCTCGGGGTGCTGGGTGCTCAGTACTCGGGGTGCTGGGTGCTCAGTACTCAGCGTGCTGGGTGCTCAGTGCTCAGGGTGCTGGGTGCTCAGTACTCAGGGTGCTGGGTGCTCAGTACTTAGGGTGCTCGGTGCTCAGTACTCAGGGTGCTGGGTGCTCAGTGCTCAGGGTGCTGGGTACTCAGTACTCAGGGTGCTGGGTGCTCAGTGCTCAGGGTGCTTTGTGCTCAGTACTCAGTGCTCGGGGTGCTGGGTGCTGAGTGCTCAGGGTGCAGGGTGCTCAGTGCTCGGGGTGCTCGGTGCTCAGTGCTCAGGGTCCTGGGTGCTCAGTACTCAGGGTGCTGGGTGCTTAGTACTCAGGGTGCTCAGTGCTCAGTACACAGGGTGCTGGGTGCTCAGTGCTCGGGGTGCTGGGTGCTCAGTGCTCAGTACTCAGGGTGCTGGGTGCTCAGTGCTCGGGGTGCTGGGTGCTCAGTACTCAGGGTGCTGGGTGCTCAGTGCTCAGGGTGCTGGGTGCTCAGTGCTCTTGGTGCTGGGTGCAAAGTGATCGGGGTGCTGGGCGCTCAGTACTCAGGGTGCTCAGTGCTCGGGGAGCTCGGTGCTCAGTACTCAGGGTGCTGGGTGCTCAGTACTCAGTGCTCAGGGTCCTGGGTGCTCCGTGCTCGGGGTGCTGGGTGCTCAGTACTCAGGTTGCTCAGTACTCTGTGTACTCGGTGCTCAGTACTCATGGTGCTGGGTGCTCAGTACTCAAGGTGCTCGGTGCTCAGTTCTCAGGGTGCTCGGTGCTCAGTGTTTGGGGTGCTGGGTGCTCAGTACTCAGCGTGCTGGGTGCTCAGTGCTCAGGGTGCTGGGTGCTCAGTGCTCAGGGTGCTGGGTGCTCAGTACTCAGTGCTCAGGATGCTGGGTGCTCAGTGCTCAGGGTGCTGGGTACTCAGTGCTCAGGGTGCTCAGTGCTCAGTACTCAGGGTGCTGGGTGCTCACAACTCAGGGTGCTGGGTGCTCAGTGCTCGGTGTGCCCGGTGCTCAGTGCTCGGGGTGCTCAGTGCTCAGTTCTCAGGGTGCTGGGTGCTCAGTACTCAGGGTGCTGGGTGCTCAGTGCTGGGTGCTCAGTGCTCCGGGTGCTGGGAGCTCAGTGCTCGGGGTGCTGGGTGCTCAGTACTCAGGGTGCTCGGTGCTCAGTACTCAGGGTGCTGGGTGCTCAGTGCTCGGGGTGCTGGGTGCTCAGTACTCAGAGTGCTGGGTGCTCAGTTCTCGGGGTGCTCGGTGCTCAGTACGTTGGGTGCTCAGTACTCAGGGTGCTGGGTGCTCAGTGCTCAGGGTGCTGGGTGCTCAGTGCTCAGGGTGCTGGGTGCTCAGTGCTCAGGGTGCTGGGTTCTCAGTTCTCAGGGTGCTGGGTGCTCAGTGCTCAGGGTTCTTGGTGCTCAGTACTCAGGGTGCTGGGTGCTCAGTGCTCAGGGTGCTGGGTGCTCAGTGCTCGGGGTGCTGGGTGCTCAGTACTCAGGGTGCTGGGTGCTCAGTACTCAGGGTGCTGGTTGCTCAGTACTCGGGGTGCTGGGTGCTCAGTGCTCAGCGTGCTGGGTGCTCAGTACTCAGGGTGCTCGGTGCTCAGTGCTTGGGGTTCTGGGTGCTCAGTACTCAGGGTGCTGGGTGCACAGTGCTCAGGGTGCTGGGTGCTCAGTGCTCAGGGTGCTGGGTGCTCAGTACTCAGTGCTCGGGGTGCTGGGTGCTGAGTGCTCAGGGTGCAGGGTGCTCAGTGCTCGGGGTGCTCGGTGCTCAGTGCTCAGGGTCCTGGGTGCTCAGTACTCAGGGTGCTGGGTGCTTAGTACTCAGGGTGCTCAGTGCTCAGTACACAGGGTGCTGGGTGCTCAGTGCTCGGAGTGCTGGGTGCTCAGTGCTCAGTACTCAGGGTGCTGGGTGCTCAGTGCTCGGGGTGCTGGGTGCTCAGTACTCAGGGTGCTGGGTGCTCAGTGCTCAGGGTGCTGGGTGCTCAGTGCTCAGGGTGCTGTTTGCAAAGTGATCGGGGTGCTGGGCGCTCAGTGCTCAGGGTGCTCAGTGCTCGGGGAGCTCGGTGCTCAGTACTCAGGGTGCTGGGTGCTCAGTACTCAGTGCTCGGGGTCCTGGCTGCTCCGTGCTCGGGGTGCTGGGAGCTCAGTGCTCTGGGTGCTTAGTGCTCAGTACTCAGGGTGCTGGGTGCTCAGTACTCAGGGTGCTCAGTGCTCGGGGTGCTGGGTGCTCAGTACTCAGGGTGCTGGGTTCTCAGTACTCAGGGTGCCGGGTGCTCATTCTCGGGGTGCTGGGTGCTCAGTGCTCGGGGTGCTGGGTGCTCAGTACTCAGGGTGCTGGGTGCTCAGTACTCAGGGTGCTGGGGGCTCAATATTCAGGGTGCTGGGTGCTCAGTACTCATGGTGCTCGGTTCTCAGTACTCAGGGTGCTGGGTGCTCATTCTCGGGGTGCTGGGTGCTCAGTGCTCGGGGTGCTGGGTGCTCAGTACTCAGGGTGCTGGGGGCTCAGTACTCAGGGTGCTGGGTGCTCACTACTCAGGGTGATCTGTTCTCAGTACTCAGGGTGCTGGATGCTCAGAGCTCGGGGTGCTGGGTGCACAGAGCTCAGGTTGCTGGGTGCTCAGTGCTCGGGGTGCTCAGTACTCAGGGTCCTGTGTGTTCAGTGCTCAGGGTACTGGGTGCTCAGTACTCAGGGTGCTTGGTGCTCAATACTCAGGGTACTGGGTGCTCAGTACTAGGGGTGCTGTGTGCTCAGTACTCGGGGTGCTGGGTGCATAGTGCTCAGGGTGCTGGGTGCTCAGTGCTCGCGGTGCTGGGTGCTCAGTGCTCAGGGTGCTGGCTGCTCAGTGTTTAGGGTGCTGGGTGCTCAGTACTCAGGGTGCTCAGTTCTCAGTACTCAGGTTGCTGGGTGCTCAGTACTAGGGGTGCTGGGTGCTCAGTACTCGGGGTGCTGGGTGCACAGTGCTCAGGGTGCTGGGTGCCCAGTGCTCGGGTTGCTGGGTGCTCAGTGCTCAGGGTGCTGGCTGCTCAGTGTTCAGGGTGCTGGGTGCTCAGTACTCAGGGTGCTCAGTGCTCAGTACTCAGCGTGCTGGGTGCTCAGTGCTCAGGGTTCTCGGTGCTCAGTACTCAGGGTGCTCAGTGCTCAGTACTCAGCGTGCTTTGTGCTCAGTGCTCAGGGTGCTGGGTGCTCAGTACTCAGGGTGCTGGGTGCTCAGTACTCAGGGTGCTGGGTGCTCAGTACTCAGGGTGCTGGGTGCTCAGTGCTCGGGGTGCTCGGTGATCAGTACTCAGGGTGCTGGGTGCTCAGTGCTCAGGGTGCTGGGTACTCAGTACTCAGGGTGCTCCGTGCTCAGTGCTCAGGGTGCTGGGTGCTCAGTGCTCAGGGTGCTGGGTGCTCAGTGCTAGGGGTGCTGGGTGCTCAGTGCTCGGGGTGCTGGGTGCTCAGTGCTCGGGGTGCTGGGTGCTCAGTGCTCGGGGTGCTGGGTGCTCAGTACTCAGGGAGCTGGGTGCTCAGTACTCAGGCTGTTCGGTGCTCAGTACTCAGGGTGCTCAGTGCTCAGTACTCAGGGTGTTGGGTGCTCAGTGCTCGGGGTGCTGGGTGCTCAGTACTCGGGGTGCTGGGTGCTCAGTACTCAGCGTGCTGGGTGCTCAGTGCTCAGGGTGCTGGGTGCTCAGTACTCAGGGTGCTGGGTGCTCAGTACTTAGGGTGCTCGGTGCTCAGTACTCAGGGTGCTGGGTGCTCAGTGCTCAGGGTGCTGGGTACTCAGTACTCAGGGTGCTGGGTGCTCAGTGCTCAGGGTGCTTTGTGCTCAGTACTCAGTGCTCGGGGTGCTGGGTGCTGAGTGCTCAGGGTGCAGGGTGCTCAGTGCTCGGGGTGCTCGGTGCTCAGTGCTCAGGGTCCTGGGTGCTCAGTACTCAGGGTGCTGGGTGCTTAGTACTCAGGGTGCTCAGTGCTCAGTACACAGGGTGCTGGGTGCTCAGTGCTCGGGGTGCTGGGTGCTCAGTGCTCAGTACTCAGGGTGCTGGGTGCTCAGTGCTCGGGGTGCTGGGTGCAAAGTGATCGGGGTGCTGGGCGCTCAGTACTCAGGGTGCTCAGTGCTCGGGGAGCTCGGTGCTCAGTACTCAGGGTGCTGGGTGCTCAGTACTCAGTGCTCAGGGTCCTGGGTGCTCCGTGCTCGGGGTGCTGGGTGCTCAGTACTCAGGTTGCTCAGTACTCTGTGTACTCGGTGCTCAGTACTCATGGTGCTGGGTGCTCAGTACTCAAGGTGCTCGGTGCTCAGTTCTCAGGGTGCTCGGTGCTCAGTGTTTGGGGTGCTGGGTGCTCAGTACTCAGCGTGCTGGGTGCTCAGTGCTCAGGGTGCTGGGTGCTCAGTGCTCAGGGTGCTGGGTGCTCAGTACTCAGTGCTCAGGATGCTGGGTGCTCAGTGCTCAGGGTGCTGGGTACTCAGTGCTCAGGGTGCTCAGTGCTCAGTACTCAGGGTGCTGGGTGCTCACAACTCAGGGTGCTGGGTGCTCAGTGCTCGGTGTGCCCGGTGCTCAGTGCTCGGGGTGCTCAGTGCTCAGTTCTCAGGGTGCTGGGTGCTCAGTACTCAGGGTGCTGGGTGCTCAGTGCTGGGTGCTCAGTGCTCCGGGTGCTGGGAGCTCAGTGCTCGGGGTGCTGGGTGCTCAGTACTCAGGGTGCTCGGTGCTCAGTACTCAGGGTGCTGGGTGCTCAGTGCTCGGGGTGCTGGGTGCTCAGTACTCAGAGTGCTGGGTGCTCAGTTCTCGGGGTGCTCGGTGCTCAGTACGTTGGGTGCTCAGTACTCAGGGTGCTGGGTGCTCAGTGCTCAGGGTGCTGGGTGCTCAGTGCTCAGGGTGCTGGGTGCTCAGTGCTCAGGGTGCTGGGTTCTCAGTTCTCAGGGTGCTGGGTGCTCAGTGCTCAGGGTTCTTGGTGCTCAGTACTCAGGGTGCTGGGTGCTCAGTGCTCAGGGTGCTGGGTGCTCAGTGCTCGGGGTGCTGGGTGCTCAGTACTCAGGGTGCTGGGTGCTCAGTACTCAGGGTGCTGGTTGCTCAGTACTCGGGGTGCTGGGTGCTCAGTGCTCAGCGTGCTGGGTGCTCAGTACTCAGGGTGCTCGGTGCTCAGTGCTTGGGGTTCTGTGTGCTCAGTACTCAGGGTGCTGGGTGCACAGTGCTCAGGGTGCTGGGTGCTCAGTGCTCAGGGTGCTGGGTGCTCAGTACTCAGTGCTCGGGGTGCTGGGTGCTGAGTGCTCAGGGTGCAGGGTGCTCAGTGCTCGGGGTGCTCGGTGCTCAGTGCTCAGGGTCCTGGGTGCTCAGTACTCAGGGTGCTGGGTGCTTAGTACTCAGGGTGCTCAGTGCTCAGTACACAGGGTGCTGGGTGCTCAGTGCTCGGAGTGCTGGGTGCTCAGTGCTCAGTACTCAGGGTGCTGGGTGCTCAGTGCTCGGGGTGCTGGGTGCTCAGTACTCAGGGTGCTGGGTGCTCAGTGCTCAGGGTGCTGGGTGCTCAGTGCTCAGGGTGCTGTTTGCAAAGTGATCGGGGTGCTGGGCGCTCAGTGCTCAGGGTGCTCAGTGCTCGGGGAGCTCGGTGCTCAGTACTCAGGGTGCTGGGTGCTCAGTACTCAGTGCTCGGGGTCCTGGCTGCTCCGTGCTCGGGGTGCTGGGAGCTCAGTGCTCTGGGTGCTTAGTGCTCAGTACTCAGGGTGCTGGGTGCTCAGTACTCAGGGTGCTCAGTGCTCGGGGTGCTGGGTGCTCAGTACTCAGGGTGCTGGGTTCTCAGTACTCAGGGTGCCGGGTGCTCATTCTCGGGGTGCTGGGTGCTCAGTGCTCGGGGTGCTGGGTGCTCAGTACTCAGGGTGCTGGTTGCTCAGTACTCAGGGTGCTGGGGGCTCAATATTCAGGGTGCTGGGTGCTCAGTACTCATGGTGCTCGGTTCTCAGTACTCAGGGTGCTGGGTGCTCATTCTCGGGGTGCTGGGTGCTCAGTGCTCGGGGTGCTGGGTGCTCAGTACTCAGGGTGCTGGGGGCTCAGTACTCAGGGTGCTGGGTGCTCACTACTCAGGGTGATCTGTTCTCAGTACTCAGGGTGCTGGATGCTCAGAGCTCGGGGTGCTGGGTGCACAGAGCTCAGGTTGCTGGGTGCTCAGTGCTCGGGGTGCTCAGTACTCAGGGTCCTGTGTGTTCAGTGCTCAGGGTACTGGGTGCTCAGTACTCAGGGTGCTTGGTGCTCAATACTCAGGGTACTGGGTGCTCAGTACTAGGGGTGCTGTGTGCTCAGTACTCGGGGTGCTGGGTGCACAGTGCTCAGGGTGCTGGGTGCTCAGTGCTCGCGGTGCTGGGTGCTCAGTGCTCAGGGTGCTGGCTGCTCAGTGTTTAGGGTGCTGGGTGCTCAGTACTCAGGGTGCTCAGTTCTCAGTACTCAGCGTGCTGGGTGCTCAGTGCTCAGGGTCCTCGGTGCTCAGTACTCAGGGTGCTCAGTGCTCAGTACTCAGCGTGCTTTGTGCTCAGTGCTCAGGGTGCTGGGTGCTCAGTACTCAGGGTGCTGGGTGCTCAGTACTCAGTGTGCTGGGTGCTCAGTACTCAGGGTGCTGGGTGGTCAGTGTTCTGGGTGCTCGGTGATCAGTACTCAAGGTGCTGGGTGCTCAGTGCTCAGGGTGCTGGGTACTCAGTACTCAGGGTGCTGGGTGCTCAGTGCTCAGGGTGCTGGGTGCTCAGTGCTCAGGGTGCTGGGTGCTCAGTGCTCGGGGTGCTGGGTGCTCAGTGCTCGGGGTGCTGGGTGCTCAGTGCTCGGGGTGCTGGGTGCTCAGTGCTCGGGGTGCTGGGTGCTCAGTATTCAGGGTGCTGGGTGCTCAGTACTCAGGGTGTTCAGTGCTCAGTACTCAGGGTGCTTGGTGCTCAGTGCTCGGGGTGCTGGGTGCTCAGTACTCGGGGTGCTGGGTGCTCAGTACTCAGGGTGCTGGGTGCTCAGTGCTCTGGGTGCTGGGTGCTCAGTACTCAGGGTGCTGGGTGCTCAGTACTTAGGCTGCTCGGTGCTCAGTACTCAGGGTGCTGGGTGCTCAGTGCTCAGGGTGCTGGGTACTCAGTACTCAGGGTGCTGGGTGCTCAGTACTCAGGGTGCTCGGTGCTCAGTGTTTGGGGTGCTGGGTGCTCAGTACTCAGCGTGCTGGGTGCTCAGTGCTCAGGGTGCTGGGTGCTCAGTGCTCAGGGTGCTGGGTGCTCAGTACTCAGTGCTCAGGATGCTGGGTGCTCAGTGCTCAGGGTGCTGGGTACTCAGTGCTCAGGGTGCTCAGTGCTCAGTACTCAGGGTGCTGGGTGCTCACAACTCAGGGTGCTGGGTGCTCAGTGCTCGGTGTGCCCGGTGCTCAGTGCTCGGGGTGCTCAGTGCTCAGTTCTCAGGGTGCTGGGTGCTCAGTACTCAGGGTGCTGGGTGCTCAGTGCTGGGTGCTCAGTGCTCCGGGTGCTGGGAGCTCAGTGCTCGGGGTGCTGGGTGCTCAGTACTCAGGGTGCTCGGTGCTCAGTACTCAGGGTGCTGGGTGCTCAGTGCTCGGGGTGCTGGGTGCTCAGTACTCAGAGTGCTGGGTGCTCAGTTCTCGGGGTGCTCGGTGCTCAGTACGTTGGGTGCTCAGTACTCAGGGTGCTGGGTGCTCAGTGCTCAGGGTGCTGGGTGCTCAGTGCTCAGGGTGCTGGGTGCTCAGTGCTCACGGTGCTGGGTTCTCAGTTCTCAGGGTGCTGGGTGCTCAGTGCTCAGGGTTCTTGGTGCTCAGTACTCAGGGTGCTGGGTGCTCAGTGCTCAGGGTGCTGGGTGCTCAGTGCTCGGGGTGCTGGGTGCTCAGTACTCAGGGTGCTGGATGCTCAGTACTCAGGGTGCTGGTTGCTCAGTACTCGGGGTGCTGGGTGCTCAGTGCTCAGCGTGCTGGGTGCTCAGTACTCAGGGTGCTCGGTGCTCAGTGCTTGGGGTTCTGGGTGCTCAGTACTCAGGGTGCTGGGTGCACAGTGCTCAGGGTGCTGGGTGCTCAGTGCTCAGGGTGCTGGGTGCTCAGTACTCAGTGCTCGGGGTGCTGGGTGCTGAGTGCTCAGGGTGCAGGGTGCTCAGTGCTCGGGGTGCTCGGTGCTCCGTGCTCAGGGTCCTGGGTGCTCAGTACTCAGGGTGCTGGGTGCTTAGTACTCAGGGTGCTCAGTGCTCAGTACACAGGGTGCTGGGTGCTCAGTGCTCGGAGTGCTGGGTGCTCAGTGCTCAGTACTCAGGGTGCTGGGTGCTCAGTGCTCGGGGTGCTGGGTGCTCAGTACTCAGGGTGCTGGGTGCTCAGTGCTCAGGGTGCTGGGTGCTCAGTGCTCAGGGTGCTGTTTGCAAAGTGATCGGGGTGCTGGGCGCTCAGTGCTCAGGGTGCTCAGTGCTCGGGGAGCTCGGTGCTCAGTACTCAGGGTGCTGGGTGCTCAGTACTCAGGGTGCCGGGTGCTCATTCTCGGGGTGCTGGGAGCTCAGTGCTCTGGGTGCTTAGTGCTCAGTACTCAGGGTGCTGGGTGCTCAGTACTCAGGGTGCTCAGTGCTCGGGGTGCTGGGTGCTCAGTACTCAGCGTGCTGGGTTCTCAGTACTCAGGGTGCCGGGTGCTCATTCTCGGGGTGCTGGGTGCTCAGTGCTCGGGGTGCTGGGTGCTCAGTACTCAGGGTGCTGGGTGCTCAGTACTCAGGGTGCTGGGGGCTCAATATTCAGGGTGCTGGGTGCTCAGTACTCATGGTGCTCGGTTCTCAGTACTCAGGGTGCTGGGTGCTCATTCTCGGGGTGCTGGGTGCTCAGTGCTCGGAATGCTGGGTGCACAGAGCTCAGGTTGCTGGGTGCTCAGTGCTCGGGGTGCTCAGTACTCAGGGTCCTGTGTGTTCAGTGCTCAGGGTACTGGGTGCTCAGTACTCAGGGTGCTTGGTGCTCAATACTCAGGGTACTGGGTGCTCAGTACTTGGGGTGCTGGGTGCTCAGTACTCGGGGTGCTGGGTGCACAGTGCTCAGGGTGCTGCGTGCTCAGTGCTCGTGGTGCTGGGTGCTCAGTGCTCAGGGTGCTGGCTGCTCAGTGTTTAGGGTGCTGGGTGCTCAGTACTCAGGGTGCTCAGTTCTCAGTACTCAGCGTGCTGGGTGCTCAGTGCTCAGGGTCCTCGGTGCTCAGTACTCAGGGTGCTCAGTGCTCAGTACTCAGCGTGCTTTGTGCTCAGTGCTCAGGGTGCTGGGTGCTCAGTACTCAGGGTGCTGGGTGCTCAGTACTCAGTGTGCTGGGTGCTCAGTACTCAGGGTGCTGGGTGCTCAGTGTTCGGGGTGCTCGGTGATCAGTACTCAGGGTGCTGGGTGCTCAGTGCTCAGGGTGCTGGGTACTCAGTACTCAGGGTGCTGGGTGCTCAGTGCTCAGGGTGCTGGGTGCTCATTGCTCAGGGTGCTGGGTGCTCAGTGCTCGGGGTGCTGGGTGCTCAGTGCTCGGGGTGCTGGGTGCTCAGTGCTCGGGGTGCTGGGTGCTCAGTGCTCGGGGTGCTGGGTGTTCAGTATTCAGGGTGCTGGGTGCTCAGTACTCAGGGTGTTCGGTGCTCAGTACTCAGGGTGCTTGGTGCTCAGTGCTCGGGGTGCTGGGTGCTCAGTACTCGGGGTGCTGGGTGCTCAGTACTCAGGGTGCTGGGTGCTCAGTGCTCTGGGTGCTGGGTGCTCAGTACTCAGGGTGCTGGGTGCTCAGTACTTAGGGTGCTCGGTGCTCAGTACTCAGGGTGCTGGGTGCTCAGTGCTCAGGGTGCTGGGTACTCAGTACTCAGGGTGCTGAGTGCTCAGTACTCAGGGTGCTGGGTGCTCAGTGCTCAGGGTGCTGGGTGCTCAGTACTCAGTGTGCTGGGTGCTCAGTGCTCGGGGTGCTGGGTGCTCAGTGCTCGGGGTGCTGGGTGCTCAGTGCTCGGGGTGCTGGGTGCTCAGTGCTCGGGGTTCTGGGTGCTCAGTGCTCGGGGCGCTGGGTGCTCTGTGCTCGGGGTGCTCGGAGCTCAGTACTCAGGGTGCTGGGTGCTCAGTGCTCGGGGTGCTCGGTGCTCAGTACTCAGGGTGCTGGGTGCTCAGTGCTCGGGGTGCTCGGTGCTCAGTACGTTGGGTGCTCAGTACTCAGGGTGCTGGGTTCTCAGTGCTCAGGGTGCTGGGTGCTCAGTGCTCAGGGTGCTGGGTGCTCAGTGCTCAGGGTGCTGGGTGCTCAGTACTCAGGGTGCTGGGTGCACAGTGCTCGGGGTGCTGGTTGCTCTGTGCTCTTGGTGCTGGGTGCTCAGTGCTCAGGGTGCTGGGTGCTCAGTACTCGGGGTGCTGGGTGCTCAGTACTCAGG
Organism: Microtus oregoni; assembly: GCF_018167655.1. Taxonomy (NCBI): domain Eukaryota; kingdom Metazoa; phylum Chordata; class Mammalia; order Rodentia; family Cricetidae; genus Microtus; species Microtus oregoni. The sequence continues at coordinate 50,737 of NW_024544891.1, read as the reverse complement.
GTGCTGGGTGCTCAGTACTCAGGGTGCTGGGTGATCAGTACTCGGGTGCTGGGTGCTCAGTGCTCAGGGTGCTGGGTGCTCAGTGCTCGGGGTGCTGGGTGCTCAGTGCTCAGTACTCAGGGTGCTGGGTGCTCAGAGCTCGGGGTGCTGGGTGCTCAGTACTCGGGGTGCTGGGTGCTCAGTACTCAGCGTGCTGGGTGTTCAGTGCTCAGGGTGCTGGGTGCTCAGTACTCAGGGTGCTGGGTGCTCAGTACTTAGGGTGCTCGGTGCTCAGTACTCAGGGTGCTGGGTGCTCAGTGCTCAGGGTGCTGGGTGCTCAGTGCTCAGGGTGCTGGGTGCTCAGTACTCAGTGCTCGAGGTGCTGGGTGCTGAGTGCTCAGGGTGCAGGGTGCTCAGTGCTCGGGGTGCTCGGTGCTCAGTGCTCAGGGTCCTGGGTGCTCAGTACTCAGGCTGCTGGGTGCTCAGTACTCAGGGTGCTCAGTGCTCAGTACACAGGGTGCTGGGTGCTCAGTGCTCGGGGTGCTGGGTGCTCAGTGCTCAGTACTCAGGGTGCTGGTTGCTCAGTGCTCGGGGTGATGGGTGCTCAGTACTCAGGGTGCTGGATGCTCAGTGCTCAGTGTGCTGGGTGCTCAGTGCTCAGGGTGCTGGGTGCAAAGTGATCGGGGTGCTGGGCGCTCAGTACTCAGGGTGCTCAGTGCTCGGGGAGCTCGGTTCTCAGTACTCAGGGTGCTGGGTGCTCAGTACTCAGTGCTCGGTGTCCTGGGTGCTCCGTGCTCGGGGTGCTGGGTGCTCAGTGCTCTGGGTGCTTAGTGCTCAGTACTCAGGGTGCTGGGTGCTCAGTACTCAGCGTGATCAGTGCTCGGGGTGCTGGGTGCTCAGTACTCAGGGTGCTGGGTGCTCAGTACTCAGGGTGCTGGGTGCTCATTCTCGGGGTGCTGGGTGCTCAGTGCTCGGGGTGCTGGGTGCTCAGTACTCAGGGTGCTGGGTGCTCAGTACTCAGGGTGCTGGGGGCTCAATACTCAGGGTGCTGGGTGCTCAGTACTCATGGTGCTCGGTTCTCAGTACTCAGGGTGCTGGGTGCTCATTCTCAGGGTGCTGGGTGCTCAGTGCTCGGTGTGCTGGGTGCTCAGTACTCAGGGTGCTGGGGGCTCAGTACTCAGGGTGCTGGGTGCTCAGTACTCAGGGTGATCTGTTCTCAGTACTCAGGGTGCTGGGTGCTCAGAGCTCGGGGTGCTGGGTGCTCAGTGCTCGGGGTGCTCAGTACTCAGGGTGCTGTGTGTTCAGTGCTCAGGGTACTGGGTGCTCAGTACTCAGGGTGCTTGGTGCTCAGTACTCAGGGTGCTGGGTGCTCAGTACTAGGGGTGCTGGGTTCTCAGTACTCGGGGTGCTGGGTGCACAGTGCTCGGGGTGCTGGGTGCTCAGTCCTCAGGGTGCTGGCTGCTCAGTGTTCAGGGTGCTGGGTGCTCAGTACTCAGGGTGCTCAGTGCTCAGTACTCAGCGTGCTGGGTGCTCAGTGCTCAGGGTCCTCGGTGCTCAGTACTCAGGGTGCTCAGTGCTCAGTACTCAGCGTGCTTTGTGCTCAGTGCTCAGGGTGCTGGGTGCTCAGTACTCAGGGTGCTGGGTGCTCAGTACTCAGGGTGCTGGGTGCTCAGTACTCAGGGTGCTGGGTGCTCAGTGCTCGGGGTGCTCGGTGATCAGTACTCAGGGTGCTGGGTGCTCAGTGCTCAGTGTGCTGGGTACTCAGTACTCAGGGTGCTGGGTACTCAGTGCTCAGGGTGCTGGGTGCTCAGTGCTCAGGGTGCTGGGTGCTCAGTGCTCGGGGTGCTGGGTACTCAGTGCTCGGGGTGCTGGGTTCTCAGTGCTCGGGGTGCTGGGTGCTCAGTGCTCGGGGTGCTTGGTGCTCAGTACTCAGTGTGCTGGCTGCTCAGTAATCAGGGTGCTCGGTGCTCATTACTCAGGGTGCTGGGTGCTCAGTACTCAGGTTGCTCAGTGCTCGGTGTGCTGGGTGCTCAGTACTCAGGGTGCTGGGTGCTCATTTTGGGATGCTGGGTGCTCAGTGCTCAGGGTGCTGGGTGCTCAGTGATCGGGGTGCTGGGTGCACAGTACTCAGGGTGCTCAGTGCTCGGGGAGCTCGGTGCTCAGTACTCAGGGTGCTGGGTGCTCAGTACTCAGTGCTCGGGGTCCTGGGTGCTCCGTGCTCGTGGTGCTGGGTGCTCAGTGCTCTGGGTGCTTAGTGCTCAGTACTCAGGGTGCTGGGTGCTCAGTACTCAGGGTGCTCAGTGCTCGGGGTGCTGGGTGCTCAGTACTCAGGGTGCTGGGTGCTCAGAACTCAGGGTGCTGGGTGCTCATTCTCGGGGTGCTGGGTGTTCAGTGCTCGGGGTGCTGGGTGCTCAGTACTCAGGGTGCTAGGTGCTCAGTACTCAGGCTGCTGGGGGCTCAGGACTCAGGGTGCTGGGTGCTCAGTACTCAGGGTGCTCGGTTCTCAGTACTCAGGGTGCTGGGTGCTCATTCTCGGGGTGCTGGGTGCTCAGTGCTCGGGGTGCTGGATGCTCAATACTCAGGGTGCTGGGGGCTCAGTACTCAGGGTGCTGGGTGCTCAGTACTCAGGGTGATCTGTTCTCAGTACTCAGGGTGCTGGGTGCTCAGTGCTCGGTGTGCTGGGTGCACAGTGCTCAGGGTGCTGGGTGCTCAGTGCTCGGGGTGCTCAGTACTCAGGGTGCTGTGTGTTCAGTGCTCAGGGTACTGGGTTCTCAGTACTCAGGGTGCTTGGTGCTCAGTACTCAGGGTGCTGGGTGCTCAGTATTCGGGGTGCTGGGTGCTCAGTACTCGGGGTGCTGGGTGCACAGTGCTCAGGGTGCTGGGTGCTCAGTGCCCGGGGTGATGGCTGCTCAGTGCTCAGGGTGCTGGCTGCTCAGTACTCAGGGTGCTCAGTGCTCAGTACTCAGCGTGCTGGGTGCTCAGGGTCCTTGGTGCTCAGTACTCAGGGTGCTCAGTGCTCAGTACTCAGCGTGCTTTGTGCTCATTGCTCAGGGTGCTGGGTGCTCAGTGTTCAGGGTGCTGGGTGCTCAGTACTCAGGTTGCTCAGTGCTCAGTACTCAGCATGCTGGGTGCTTAGTGCTCAGGGTCCTCGGTGCTCAGTACTCAGGGTGCTCAGTGCTCAGTACTCAGGGTGCTCAGTGCTCAGTACTCAGCGTGCTTTGTGCTCAGTGCTCAGGGTGCTGGGTGCTCAGTGCTCAGGGTGCTGTGTGCTCAGTACTCAGGGTGCTGGGTGCTCAGTACTCAGGGTGCTGGGTGCTCAGTGCTCGGGGTGCTCGGTGATCAGTACTCAGGGTGCTGGGTGCTCAGTGCTCAGGGTGCTGGGTACTCAGTACTCAGGGTGATCTGTTCTCAGTACTCAGGGTGCTGGGTGCTCAGTGCTCGGTGTGCTGGGTGCACAGTGCTCAGGGTGCTGGGTGCTCAGTGCTCGGGGTGCTCAGTACTCAGGGTGCTGTGTGTTCAGTGCTCAGGGTACTGGGTGCTCAGTACTCAGGGTGCTTGGTGCTCAGTACTCAGGGTGCTGGGTGCTCAGTACTCGGGGTGCTGGGTGCTCAGTGCTCAGGGTGATGGCTGCTCAGTGCTCAGGGTGCTGGATGCTCAGTACTCAGGGTGCTCAGTGCTCAGTACTCAGCGTGCTGGGTGCTCAGGGTCCTCGGTGCACAGTACTCAGGGTGCTCAGTGCTCAGTACTCAGCGTGCTTTGTGCTCAGTGCTCAGGGTGCTGGGTGCTCAGTACTCAGGGTGCTGGGTGCTCAGTACTCAGGGTGCTGGGTGCTCTGTACTCAGGGTGCTGGGTGCTCAGTGCTCGGGGTGCTCGGTGATCAGTACTCAGGGTGCTGCGTGCTCAGTGCTCAGTGTGCTGGGTACTCAGTTCTCAGGGTGCTGGGTACTCAGTGCTCAGGGTGCTGGGTGCTCAGTGCTCAGGGTGCTGGGTGCTCAGTGCTCGGGGTGCTGGGTACTCAGTGCTCGGGGTGCTGGGTGCTCAGTGCTCGGGGTGCTGGGTGCTCAGTGCTCGGGGTGCTTGGTGCTCAGTACTCAGGGTGCTGGGTGCTCAGTACTCAGGGTGTTCGGTGCTCAGTACTCAGGGTGCTCAGTGCTCAGTACTCAGGGTGCTGGGTGCTCAGTGCTCGGGGTGCTGGGTGCTCAGTACTCGGGGTGCTGGGTGCTCAGTACTCAGGGTGCTGGGTGCTCAGTGCTCAGGGTGCTGGGTGCTCAGTACTCAGGGTGCTGGGTGCTCAGTACTTAGGGTGGTCGGTGCTCAGTACTCAGGGTGCTGGGTGCTCAGTGCTCAGGGTGCTGGGTACTCAGTACTCAGGGTGCTGTGTGCTCAGTGCTCAGGGTGCTGGGTGCTCAGTGCTCAGGTTGCTGGGTGCTCAGTACTCAGGGTGCTCAGTGCTCAGTACTCAGGGTGCTCAGTGCTCAGTACTCAGGGAGCTCAGTGCTCAGGGTGCTGTGTGCTCAGTGCTCGGGGTGCTGGGTGCTCAGTCCTCAGGGTGCTGGGTGCTCAGTGCTCAGGGTGCTGGGTGCTCAGTGCTCAGGGTGCTCGGTGCTTAGTATTCAGGCTGCTCGGTGCTCGGGGTGCTGGGTGCTCAGTGCTCGGGATGCTGGGTGCTCAGTGGTCGGGGTGCTGGGTGCTCAGTGCTCAGGGTGCTGGGTGCTCAGTGCTCGGGGTGCTGGGTGCTCAGTACTCGGGGTGCTCGGTGCTCAGTACTCAGGTTGCTCTTTGGTCAGTGCTCAGGGTGCTGGGTGCTCAGTACTCAGGGTGCTGGGTGCTCGGTGCTCAGTAAGCTGGGTGCTCAGTACTCAGTGTGCTGGCTGCTCAGTAATCAGGGTGCTCGGTGCTCAGTACTCAGGGTGCTGGGTGCTCAGTTCTCGGGGTGCTGGGTGCTCATTACTCAGGGTGCTGGGTGCTCAGTACTCAGGTTGCTCAGTGCTCGGTGTGCTGGGTGCTCAGTACTCAGGGTGCTGGGTGCTCATTTTGGGATGCTGGGTGCTCAGTGCTCAGGGTGCTGGGTGCTCAGTGATCGGGGTGCTGGGTGCACAGTACTCAGGGTGCTCAGTGCTCGGGGAGCTCGGTGCTCAGTACTCAGGGTGCTGGGTGCTCAGTACTCAGTGCTCGGGGTCCTGGGTGCTCCGTGCTCGTGGTGCTGGGTGCTCAGTGCTCTGGGTGCTTAGTGCTCAGTACTCAGGGTGCTGGGTGCTCAGTACTCAGGGTGCTCAGTGCTCGGGGTGCTGGGTGCTTAGTACTCAGGGTGCTGGGTGCTCAGAACTCAGGGTGCTGGGTGCTCATTCTCGGGGTGCTGGGTGCTCAGTGCTCGGGGTGCTGGGTGCTCAGTACTCAGGGTGCTAGGTGCTCAGTACTCAGGCTGCTGGGGGCTCAGTACTCAGGGTGCTGGGTGCTCAGTACTCAGGGTGCTCGGTTCTCAGTACTCAGGGTGCTGGGTGCTCATTCTCGGGGTGCTGGGTGCTCAGTGCTCGGGGTGCTGGATGCTCAATACTCAGGGTGCTGGGGGCTCAGTACTCAGGGTGCTGGGTGCTCAGTGCTCGGTGTGCTGGGTGCACAGTGCTCAGGGTGCTGGGTGCTCAGTGCTCGGGGTGCTCAGTACTCAGGGTGCTGTGTGTTCAGTGCTCAGGGTACTGGGTGCTCAGTACTCAGGGTGCTTGGTGCTCAGTACTCAGGGTGCTGGGTGCTCAGTATTCGGGGTGCTGGGTGCTCAGTACTCGGGGTGCTGGTTGCACAGTGCTCAGGGTGCTGGGTGCTCAGTGCCCGGGGTGATGGCTGCTCAGTGCTCAGGGTGCTGGGTGCTCAGTACTCAGGGTGCTCAGTGCACAGTACTCAGCGTGCTGGGTGCTCAGGGTCCTTGGTGCTCAGTACTCAGGGTGCTCAGTGCTCAGTACTCAGCGTGCTTTGTGCTCATTGCTCAGGGTGCTGGGTGCTCAGTGCTCAGGGTGCTAGCTGCTCAGTGTTCAGGGTGCTGGGTGCTCAGTACTCAGGGTGCTCAGTGCTCAGTACTCAGCATGCTGGGTGCTTAGTGCTCAGGGTCCTCGGTGCTCAGTACTCAGGGTGCTCAGTGCTCAGTACTCAGGGTGCTCAGTGCTCAGTACTCAGCGTGCTTTGTGCTCAGTGCTCAGGGTGCTGGGTGCTCAGTGCTCAGGGTGCTGGGTGCTCAGTACTCAGGGTGCTGGGTGCTCAGTACTCAGGTTGCTGGGTGCTCAGTGCTCGGGGTGCTCGGTGATCACTACTCAGGGTGCTGGGTGCTCAGTGCTCAGGGTGCTGGGTACTCAGTACTCAGGGTGATCTGTTCTCAGTACTCAGGGTGCTGAGTGCTCAGTGCTCGGTGTGCTGGGTGCACAGTGCTCAGGTTGCTGGGTGCTCAGTGCTCGGGGTGCTCAGTACTCAGGGTGCTGTGTGTTCAGTGCTCAGGGTACTGGGTGCTCAGTACTCAGGGTGCTTGGTGCTCAGTACTCAGGGTGCTGGGTGCTCAGTACTCGGGGTGCTGGGTGCTCAGTACTCGGGGTGCTGGGTGCACAGTTTCTCAGGGTGCTGGGTGCTCAGTGCCCGGGGTGCTGGGTGCTCAGTGCTCAGGGTGATGGCTGCTCAGTGCTCAGGGTGCAGGATGCTCAGTACTCAGGGTGCTCAGTGCTCAGTACTCAGCGTGCTGGGTGCTCAGGGTCCTCGGTGCTCAGTACTCAGGGTGCTCAGTGCTCAGTACTCAGCGTGCTTTGTGCTCAGTGCTCAGGGTGCTGGGTGCTCAGTACTCAGGGTGCGGGGTGCTCAGTACTCAGGGTGCTGGGCGCTCAGTACTCAGGTTGCTGGGTGCTCAGTGCTCGGGGTGCTGGGTGCTCAGTGCTCAGGGTGCTGGCTGCTCAGTGTTCAGGGTGGTGGGTGCTCAGTACTCAGGGTGCTCAGTGCTCAGTACTCAGCATGCTGGGTGCTCAGTGCTCAGGGTCCTCGGTGCTCAGTACTCAGGGTGCTCAGTGCTCAGTACTCAGGGTGCTCAGTGCTCAGTACTCAGCGTGCTTTGTGCTCAGTGCTCAGGGTGCTGGGTGCTCAGTACTCAGGGTGCTGGGTGCTCAGTCCTCAGGGTGCTGGGTGCTCAGTACTCAGGGTGCTGGGTGCTCAGTGCTCGGGGTGCTCGGTGATCAGTACTCAGTTTGCTGGGTGCTCAGTGCTCAGGGTGCTGGGTACTCAGTACTCAGGGTGCTGGGTGATCAGTGCTCAGGGTGCTGGGTGCTCAGTGCTCAGGGTGCTGGGTGCTCAGTGCTCGGGGTGCTGGGTGCTCAGTACTCAGGGTGCTGGGTCCTCAGTACTCAGGGTGCTGGGTGCTCAGTACTCAGGGTGCTGGGTGCTCAGTACTTAGGGTGCTTGGTGCTCAGTACTCAGGGTGCTGGGTGCTCAGTGCTCAGGGTGCTGGGTACTCAGTACTCAGGGTGCTGGGTGCTCAGTACTCAGGGTGCTGGGTGCTCAGTGCTCAGAGTGCTGGGTGCTCAGTACTCATGGTGCTGCGTGCTCAGTACTCATGGTGCTTTGTGCTCAGTACTCGGGGTTCTGGGTGCTCAGCGCTCGGGGCGCTGGGTGCTCAGTGCTCGGGGCGCTGGGTGCTCTGTTCTCAGGGTGCTCGGAGCTCAGTACTCAGGGTGCTGGGTGCTCAGTGCTCGGCGTGCTCGGTGCTCAGTACTCAGGGTGCTGGTTGCTCAGTTCTCGGGGTGCTCGGTGCTCAGTACGTTGGGTGCTAACTACTCAGGGTGCTGGGTTCTCAGTGCTCAGGGTGCTGGGTGCTCAGTGCTCAGTGTGCTGGGTGCTCAGTGCTCAGGGTGCTGGGTGCTCAGTACTCAGGTTGCTGGGTGCACAGTGCTCGGGGTGCTGGTTGCTCAGTGCTCAGGGTGCTGGGTGCTCAGTGCTCAGGGTGCTGGGTGCTCAGTACTCGGGGTGCTGGGTGCTCAGTACTCAGGGTGCTGCCTGCTCAGTACTCAGGGTGCTGGGTGATCAGTACTCGGGTGCTGGGTGCTCAGTGCTCAGGGTGCTGGGTGCTCAGTGCTCGGGGTGCTGGGTGCTCAGTGCTCAGTACTCAGGGTGCTCGGTGCTCAGTGCTCAGGGTGCTGGGTGCTCAGTGCTCAGTACTCAGGGTGCTGGGTGCTCAGTGCTCAGGGTGCTGGGTGCTCAGTACTCGGGGTGCTGGGTGCTCAGTACTCAGGGTCCTGGGTGCTCAGTACTCAGGGTGCTGGGTGATCAGTACTCGGGTGCTGGGTGCTCAGTGCTCAGGGTGCTGGGTGCTCAGTGCTCGGGGTGCTGGGTGCTCAGTGCTCAGTACTCAGGGTGCTCGGTGCTCAGTGCTCGGGGTGCTGGGTGCTCAGTGCTCAGTACTCAGGGTGCTGGGTGCTCAGTGCTCCGGGTGCTGGGTGCTCAGTGCTCAGGGTGCTGGTTGCTCAGTGCTCAGGGTGCTGGGTACTCGGTGCTCAGGGTGCTGGGTACTCAGTGCTCGGGGTGCTGGGTGCTCAGTACTCAGGGTGCTGGGTGCTCAGTACTCAGGGTGCTCAGTGCTCAGTACTCAGGGTGCTCAGTGCTCAGTACTCAGGGAGCTCAGTGCTCAGGGTGCTGTGTGCTCAGTGCTCGGGGTGCTGGGTGCTCAGTCCTCAGGGTGCTGGGTCCTCATTGCTCAGGGTGCTCGGTGCTCAGTGCTCAGGGTGCTGGGTGCTCAGTACTCAGGGTGCTGGGTGCTCAGTGCTCGGGGTGCTGGGTGCTCAGTACTCAGGGTGCTGGGTGCTCAGTGCTCAAGGTGCTGAGTGCTCAGTACTCAGGGTGCTGGGTGCTCAGTACTCGGGGTGCTGGGTGCTCAGTACTCAGGGTGCTGGGTGCTCAGTACTCAGGGTGCTGGGTGCTCAGTACTCGGGTGCTATGTGCTCATTGCTCAGGGTGCTGGGTGCTCAGTGCTCGGGGTGCTGGGTGCTTTGTGCTCAGTACTCAGGGTGCTGGGTGCTCAGTGCTCAGGGTGCTGGGTGCTCAGTGCTCAGGGTGCTGGTTGCTCAGTGCTCAGGGTGCTTGGTACTCAGTGCTCAGGGTGCTGGGTGCTCAGTACTCAGGGTGCTCAGTGCTCAGTACTCGGGGTGCTGGGTGCTCAGTGCTCGGGGTGCTGGGTGCTCAGTACTCAGGGTGCTGGGTGCTCAGTGCTCAGGGTGCTGGGTGCTCAGTGCTCAGGGTGCTGTGTCCTCAGTGCTCAGGGTGCTGGTTACTCAGTGCTCAGGGTGCTGGGTGCTCAGTGCTCAGTGCTCAGGGTGCTCAGTGCTCGGGGTGCTCGGAGCTCATTACTCAGGGTGCTGGGTGCTCAGTGCTCGGGGTGCTCGGTGCTCAGTACTCAGGGTGCTTGGTGCTCAGTGCTCGGGGTGCTGGGTGCTCAGTGCTCAGTACTCAGGGTGCTGGGTGCTCAGTGCTCAGGGTGCTGTGTGCTCAGTGCTCAGGGTGCTGGGTGCTCAGTACTCAGGGTGCTGGGTGCTCAGTGCTCAGGGTGCTCGGTGCTCGGGGTGCTGGGTGCTCAGTGCTTGGGGTGCTCGGAGCTCAGTACTCAGGGTGCTGGGTGCTCAGTGCTCAGGGTGCTTTGTGCTCAGTACTCAGGGTGCTGGGTGCTCAGTGCTCGGGGTGCTCGGTGCTCAGTACGTTGGGTGCTCACTACTCAGGGTGCTGGGTGCTCAGTGCTCAGGGTGCTGGGTGCTCAGTGCTCAGGGTGCTGGGTGCTCAGTGCTCAGGGTGCTGGGTGCTCAGTGCTCAGGGTGCTGGGTGCTCAGTGCTCAGGTTGCTGGGTGCTCAGTACTCAGGGTGCTCAGTGCTCAGTACTCAGGGTGCTCAGTGCTCAGTACTCAGGGAGCTCAGTGCTCAGGGTGCTGTGTGCTCAGTGCTCGGGGTGCTGGGTGCTCAGTCCTCAGGGTGCTGGGTGCTCAGTGCTCAGGGTGCTCGGTGCTCAGTGCTCAGGGTGCTCGGTGCTCAGTACTCAGGGTGCTGGGTGCTCAGTGCTCGGGGTGCTGGGTGCTCAGTACTCAGGGTGCTGGGTGCTCAGTGCTCAGGGTGCTGGGTGATCAGTGCTCAGGGTGCTCGGTGCTTAGTATTCAGGCTGCTCGGTGCACGGGGTGCTGGGTGCTCAGTGCTCGGGATGCTGGGTGCTCAGTGTTCGGGGTGCTGGGTGCTCAGTGCTCAGGGTGCTGGGTGCTCAGTGCTCGGGGTGCTGGGTGCTCAGTACTCGGGGTGCTCGGTGCTCAGTACTCAGGTTGCTGGTTGGTCAGTGCTCAGGGTGCTGGGTGCTCAGTACTCAGGGTGCTGGGTGCTCGGTGCTCAGTACGCTGGGTGCTCAGTACTCAGTGTGCTGGCTGCTCAGTAATCAGGGTGCTCGGTGCTCAGTACTCAGGGTGCTGGGTGCTCAGTTCTCGGGGTGCTGGGTGCTCATTACTCAGGGTGCTGGGTGCTCAGTACTCAGGTTGCTCAGTGCTCGGTGTGCTGGGTGCTCAGTACTCAGGGTGCTGGGTGCTCATTTTGGGATGCTGGGTGCTCAGTGCTCAGGGTGCTGGGTGCTCAGTGATCGGGGTGCTGGGTGCACAGTACTCAGGGTGCTCAGTGCTCGGGGAGCTCGCTGCTCAGTACTCAGGGTGCTGGGTGCTCAGTACTCAGTGCTCGGGTTCCTGGGTGCTCCGTGCTCGGGGTGCTGGGTGCTCAGTGCTCTGGGTGCTTAGTGCTCAGTACTCAGGGTGCTGGGTGCTCAGTACTCAGGGTGCTCAGTGCTCGGGGTCCTGGGTGCTTAGTACTCAGGGTGCTGGGTGCTCAGAACTCAGGGTGCTGGGTGCTCATTCTCGGGGTGCTGGGTGCTCAGTGCTCGGTGTGCTGGGTGCTCAGTACTCAGGGTGCTAGGTGCTCAGTACTCAGGCTGCTGGGGGCTCAGTACTCAGGGTCCTGGGTGCTCAGTACTCAGGGTGCTCGGTTCTCAGTACTCAGGGTGCTGGGTGCTCATTCTCGGGGTGCTGGGTGCTCAGTGCTCGGGGTGCTGGATGCTCAATACTCAGGGTGCTGGGGGCTCAGTACTCAGGGTGCTGGGTGCTCAGTGCTCGGTGTGCTGGGTGCACAGTGCTCAGGGTGCTGGGTGCTCAGTGCTCGGGGTGCTCAGTACTCAGGGTGCTGTGTGTTCAGTGCTCAGGGTACTGGGTGCTCAGTACTCAGGGTGCTTGGTGCTCAGTACTCAGGGTGCTGGGTGCTCAGTATTCGGGGTGCTGGGTGCTCAGTACTCGGGGTGCTGGGTGCACAATGCTCAGGGTGCTGGGTGCTCAGTGCCCGGGGTGATGGCTGCTCAGTGCTCAGGGTGCTGGGTGCTCAGTACTCAGGGTGCTCAGTGCTCAGTACTCAGCGTGCTGGGTGCTCAGGGTCCTTGGTGCTCAGTACTCAGGGTGCTCAGTGCTCAGTACTCAGCGTGCTTTGTGCTCATTGCTCAGGGTGCTGGGTGCTCAGTGCTCAGGGTGCTAGCTGCTCAGTGTTCAGGGTGCTGGGTGCTCAGTACTCAGGGTGCTCAGTGCTCAGTACTCAGCATGCTGGGTGCTTAGTGCTCAGGGTCCTCGGTGCTCAGTACTCAGGGTGCTCAGTGCTCAGTACTCAGGGTGCTCAGTGCTCAGTACTCAGCGTGCTTTGTGCTCAGTGCTCAGGGTGCTGGGTGCTCAGTGCTCAGGGTGCTGGGTGCTCAGTACTCAGGGTGCTGGGTGCTCAGTACTCAGGTTGCTGGGTGCTCAGTGCTCGGGGTGCTCGGTGATCAGTACTCAGGGTGCTGGGTGCTCAGTGCTCAGGGTGCTGGGTACTCAGTACTCAGGGTGATCTGTTCTCAGTACTCAGGGTGCTGGGTGCTCAGTGCTCGGTGTGGTGGGTGCACAGTGCTCAGGGTGCTGGGTGCTCAGTGTTCGGGGTGCTCAGTACTCAGGGTGCTGTGTGTTCAGTGCTCAGGGTACTGGGTGCTCAGTACTCAGGGTGCTTGGTGCTCAGTACTCAGGGTGCTGGGTGCTCAGTACTCGGGGTGCTGGGTGCTCAGTACTCGGGGTGCTGGGTGCACAGTGCTCAGGGTGCTGGGTGCTCAGTGCCCGGGGTGCTGGGTGCTCAGTGCTCAGGGTGATGGCTGCTCAGTGCTCAGGGTGCAGGATGCTCAGTACTCAGGGTGCTCAGTGCTCAGTACTCAGCGTGCTGGGTGCTCAGGGTCCTCGGTGCTCAGTACTCAGGGTGCTCAGTGCTCAGTACTCAGCGTGCTTTGTGCTCAGTGCTCAGGGTGCTGGGTGCTCAGTACTCAGGGTGCGGGGTGCTCAGTACTCAGGGTGCTGGGCGCTCAGTACTCAGGTTGCTGGGTGCTCAGTGCTCGGGGTGCTGGGTGCTCAGTACTCAGGGTGCTCAGTGCTCAGTACTCAGCATGCTGGGTGCTCGGTGCTCAGGGTCCTCGGTGCTCAGTACTCAGGGTGCTCAGTGCTCAGTACTCAGGGTGCTCAGTGCTCAGTACTCAGCGTGCTTTGTGCTCAGTGCTCAGGGTGCTGGGTGCTCAGTACTCAGGGTGCTGGGTGCTCAGTCCTCAGGGTGCTGGGTGCTCAGTACTCAGGGTGCTGGGTGCTCAGTGCTCGGGGTGCTCGGTGATCAGTACTCAGTTTGCTGGGTGCTCAGTGCTCAGGGTGCTGGGTACTCAGTACTCAGGGTGCTGGGTGCTCAGTGCTCAGGGTGCTGGGTGCTCAGTGCTCAGGGTGCTGGGTGCTCAGTGCTCGGGGTGCTGGGTGCTCAGTACTCAGGGTGCTGGGTGCTCAGTACTCAGGGTGCTGGGTGCTCAGTACTCAGGGTGCTGGGTGCTCAGTACTTAGGGTGCTAGGTGCTCAGTACTCAGGGTGCTGGGTGCTCAGTGCTCAGGGTGCTGGGTACTCAGTACTCAGGGTGCTGGGTGCTCAGTACTCAGGGTGCTGGGTGCTCAGTGCTCAGAGTGCTGGGTGCTCAGTACTCATGGTGCTGCGTGCTCAGTACTCATGGTGCTTTGTGCTCAGTACTCGGGGTTCTGGGTGCTCAGCGCTCGGGGCGCTGGGTGCTCAGTGCTCGGGGCGCTGGGTGCTCTGTTCTCAGGGTGCTCGGAGCTCAGTACTCAGGGTGCTGGGTGCTCAGTGCTCGGCGTGCTCGGTGCTCAGTACTCAGGGTGCTGGGTGCTCAGTTCTCGGGGTGCTCGGTGCTCAGTACGTTGGGTGCTAACTACTCAGGGTGCTGGGTTCTCAGTGCTCAGGGTGCTGGGTGCTCAGTGCTCAGTGTGCTGGGTGCTCAGTGCTCAGGGTGCTGGGTGCTCAGTACTCAGGTTGCTGGGTGCACAGTGCTCGGGGTGCTGGTTGCTCAGTGCTCAGGGTGCTGGGTGCTCAGTGCTCAGGGTGCTGGGTGCTCAGTACTCGGGGTGCTGGGTGCTCAGTACTCAGGGTGCTGCCTGCTCAGTACTCAGGGTGCTGGGTGATCAGTACTCGGGTGCTGGGTGCTCAGTGCTCAGGGTGCTGGGTGCTCAGTGCTCGGGGTGCTGGGTGCTCAGTGCTCAGTACTCAGGGTGCTCGGTGCTCAGTGCTCAGGGTGCTGGGTGCTCAGTGCTCAGTACTCAGGGTGCTGGGTGCTCAGTGCTCAGGGTGCTGGGTGCTCAGTACTCGGGGTGCTGGGTGCTCAGTACTCAGGGTGCTGGGTGCTCAGTACTCAGGGTGCTGGGTGATCAGTACTCGGGTGCTGGGTGCTCAGTGCTCAGGGTGCTGGGTGCTCAGTGCTCGGGGTGCTGGGTGCTCAGTGCTCAGTACTCAGGGTGCTCGGTGCTCAGTGCTCGGGGTGCTGGGTGCTCAGTGCTCAGTACTCAGGGTGCTGGGTGCTCAGTGCTCCGGGTGCTGGGTGCTCAGTGCTCAGGGTGCTGGTTGCTCAGTGCTCAGGGTGCTGGGTACTCGGTGCTCAGGGTGCTGGGTACTCAGTGCTCGGGGTGCTGGGTGCTCAGTACTCAGGGTGCTGGGTGCTCAGTACTCAGGGTGCTCAGTGCTCAGTACTCAGGGTGCTCAGTGCTCAGTACTCAGGGAGCTCAGTGCTCAGGGTGCTGTGTGCTCAGTGCTCAGGGTGCTGGGTGCTCAGTCCTCAGGGTGCTGGGTCCTCATTGCTCAGGGTGCTCGGTGCTCAGTGCTCAGGGTGCTGGGAGCTCAGTACTCAGGGTGCTGGGTGCTCAGTGCTCGGGGTGCTGGGTGCTCAGTACTCAGGGTGCTGGGTGCTCAGTGCTCAAGGTGCTGAGTGCTCAGTACTCAGGGTGCTGGGTGCTCAGTACTCGGGGTGCTGGGTGCTCAGTACTCAGGGTGCTGGGTGCTCAGTACTCAGGGTGCTGGGTGCTCAGTACTCGGGTGCTGGGTGCTCATTGCTCAGGGTTCTGGGTGCTCAGTGCTCGGGGTGCTGGGTGCTTTGTGCTCAGTACTCAGGGTGCTGGGTGCTCAGTGCTCAGGGTGCTGGGTGCTCAGTGCTCAGGGTGCTGGGTGCTCAGTGCTCAGGGTGCTTGGTACTCAGTGCTCAGGGTGCTGGGTGCTCAGTACTCAGGGTGCTCAGTGCTCAGTACTCGGGGTGCTGGGTGCTCAGTGCTCGGGGTGCTGGGTGCTCAGTACTCAGGGTGCTGGGTGCTCAGTGCTCAGGGTGCTGGGTGCTCAGTGCTCAGGGTGCTGTGTCCTCAGTGCTCAGGGTGCTGGTTACTCAGTGCTCAGGGTGCTGGGTGCTCAGTGTTCAGGGTGCTCAGTGCTCGGGGTGCTCGGAGCTCATTACTCAGGGTGCTGGGTGCTCAGTGCTCGGGGTGCTCGGTGCTCAGTACTCAGGGTGCTTGGTGCTCAGTGCTCGGGGTGCTGGGTGCTCAGTGCTCAGTACTCAGGGTGCTGGGTGCTCAGTGCTCAGGGTGCTGTGTGCTCAGTGCTCAGGGTGCTGGGTGCTCAGTACTCAGGGTGCTGGGTGCTCAGTGCTCAGGGTGCTCGGTGCTCGGGGTGCTGGGTGCTCAGTGCTTGGGGTGCTCGGAGCTCAGTACTCAGGGTGCTGGGTGCTCAGTGCTCAGGGTGCTTTGTGCTCAGTACTCAGGGTGCTGGGTGCTCAGTGCTCGGGGTGCTCGGTGCTCAGTACGTTGGGTGCTCACTACTCAGGGTGCTGGGTGCTCAGTGCTCAGGGTGCTGGGTGCTCAGTGCTCAGGGTGCTGGGTGCTCAGTGCTCAGGGTGCTGGGTGCTCAGTGCTCAGGGTGCTGGGTGCTCAGTGCTCAGGGTGCTGGGTGCTCAGTACTCAGGGTGCTGGGTGCTCAGTGCTCGGGGTGCTGGGTGCTCAGTGCTCAAGGTGCTGGGTGCTCAGTACTCAGGGTGCTGGGTGCTCAGTACTCGGGGTGCTGGGTGCTCAGTACTCAGGGTGCTGGGTGCTCAGTCCTCAGGGTGCTGGGTGCTCAGTACTCGGGTGCTGGGTGCTCAGTGCTAAGGGTGCTGGGTGCTCAGTGCTCGCTGTGCTGGGTGCTCAGTGCTCAGTACTCAGTGTGCTGGGTGCTCAGTGCTCGGGGTGCTGGGTGCTCAGTGCTCAGTACTCAGGGTGCTGGGTGCTCAGTGCTCATTGTGCTGGGTGCTCAGTGCTCAGGGTGCTGGGTGCTCAGTGCTCAGGGTGCTGGGTACTCAGTGCTCAGGGTGCTGGGTACTCAGTACTCAGGGTGCTGAGTGCTCAGTGCTCAGGGTGCTGGGTGCTCAGTGCTCAGGATGCTGGGTGCTCAGTGCTCGGGGTACCTAGTGCTCAGTGCTCGGGGTGCTGGGTGCTCAGTGCTCAGTGCCCAGGGTGCTGGGTGCTCAGTGCTCAGTGCTCAGGGTGCTGGTTGCTCAGTACTCAGGGTGCTGGGTGCTCAGTACTCAGGGTGCTGGGTGCTCAGTGCTCAGGGTGCTGGGTGCTCAGTACTCAGGGTGCTGGGTGATCAGTGCTCGGGGTGCTGGGTGCTCAGTGCTCAGGGTGCTGGGTGCTCAGTGCTCAGGGTGCTGTGTGCTCAGTACTCAGGGTGCTGGGTGCTCAGTGCTCGGGGTGCTCGGTGCTCAGTACTCAAGGTGTTGGGTGCACAGTGCTCAGTGTGCTGGGTGCTCAGTCCTCGGGATGCTCTGTGCTCAGTGATCAGGGTGCTGGGTGCTCAGTACTCAGGGTGCTCGGTGCTCAGTACTCAGGGTTCTCAGTGCTCAGTACTCAGGGTGCTGGGTACTCAGTGCTCAGGGTGCTGGGTGCTCAGTACTCAGGGTGCTCAGTGCTCAGTACTTGGGGTGCTTGGTGCTCAGTACTCAGGGTGCTCAGTGCTCAGTACTCGGGGTTCTGGGTGCTCAGTGCTCAGGGTGCTCAGTGCTCAGTGCTCGGAGTGCTGGGTGCTCAGTGCTCGGGGCGCTGGGTGCTCAGTGCTCCTGGTGCTGTGTGCTCAGTACTCGGGGTGCTGGGTGCTCAGTGATCGGGGTGCAGGGTGCTCAGTGCTCGGGGTGCTGGGTGCTCAGTGCTCAGGGTGCTGGGTGCTCAGTGATCGGGGTGCTGGGTGCTCAGTGCTCTGGGTGCTTAGTGCTCAGTACTCAGGGTGCTCACTGCTCGGGGAGCTCGGTGCTCAGTACTCAGGGTGCTGGGTGCTCAGTACTCAGTGCTCGGGGTCCTGGGTGCTCCGTGCTCGGGATGCTGGGTGCTCAGTGCTCTGGGTGCGTAGTGCTCAGTACTCAGGGTGCTGGGTGCTCAGTACTCAGGGTGCTCAGTGCTCGGGGTGCTGGGTCCTCAGTACTCAGGGTGCTGGGTGCTCAGTACTCAGGGACCTGGCTGCTCATTCTCGGGGTGCTGGGTGCTCAGTGCTCGGAGTGCTGGGTGCTCAGTGCTCGGGGTGCTGGGTGCTCAGTGCTCAGTACTCAGGGTGCTGGGTGCTCAGTTCTCGGGTTGCTGGGTGCTCAGTGCTCAGTCCTCAGGGTGCTGGGTGCTCAGTGCTCAGGGTGCTGGGTGCTAAGTGCTCAAGGTGCTGGGTGCTCAGTGCTCAGGTGCTGGGTACTCAGTGCTCAGGGTGCTGGGTGCTCAGTACTCAGGGTGCTCAGTGCTCAGTATTCGGGGTGCTGGGTGCTCAGTGCTCAGGGTGCTCAGTGCTCAGTACTCGGGGTGCTGGGTGCTCAGTGATCGGGGCACTGGGTGCTCAGTGCTCGGGGTGCTGGGTGCTCAGTACTCAGGGTGCTGGGTGCTCAGTGTTCAGGGTGCTCAGTGCTCAGTACTCAGTGCTCAGGGTGCTCAGTGCTCAGTGCTCAGGGTGCTGGGTGTTCAGTGCTCGGGGCGCTGGGTGCTCAGTTCTCGGGGTGCTCGGAGATCAGTACTCAGGGTGCTGTGTGCTCAGTGCTCGGGGTGATCGGTGCTCAGTACTCAGGGTGCCAGGTGCTCAGTGCTCGGGGTGCTCGGTGCTCAGTACGTTGGGTGCAGACTACTCAGGGTGCTGGGTGCTCAGTGCTCAGGGTGCTGGGTGCTCAGTGCTCAGGGTGCTGGGTGCTCAGTGCTCAGGGTGCTGGGTGCTCAGTACTCAGGGTGCTGGGTGCTCCGTGCTCGGGGTGCTATGTGCTCATTGCTCAGGGTGCTGGGTGCTCAGTACTCAGGGTGCTGGGTGCTCAGTACTCGGGGTGCTGGGTGCTCAGTACTCAGGGTGCAGGGTGCTCAGTACTCAGGGTGCTGGGTGCTCAGTACTCGGGTGCTGGGTGCTCAGTGATCAGGGTGCTGGGTGCTCAGTGCTCGGGGTGCTGGGTGCTCAGTGTTCAGTACTCAGGGTGCTGCGTGCTCAGTGCTCAGGGTGCTGGGTGCTCAGTGCTCAGTACTCAGGGTGCTGGGTGCTCAGTGCTCAGGGTGCTGTGTGCTCAGTGCTCAGGGTGCTGGGTGCTCAGTGCTCAGGGTGCTGGGTACTCAGTGCTCAGGGTGCTGGGTGCTCAGTACTCAGGGTGCTGGGTGCTCAGTACTCAGGGTGCTGGGTGCTCAGTGCTCGGGGTGCTGGGTGCTCAGTGCTCGCGGTGCTGGGTGCTCAGTGCTCGGGGTGCTCGGTGCTCAGTACTCAGGGTGCAGGGTGCTCAGTGCCCGAGGTGCTCAGTACTCAGGGTGCTGTGTGTTCAGTGCTCAGGGTGCTGGGTGCTCAGTACTCAGGGTGCTTGGTGCTTAGTACTCAGGGTGCTGGGTGCTCAGTACTCCGGGTGCTGGGTGCTCAGTGCTCGGGGTGCTCGGTGCTCAGTGCTCAAGATGCTGGGTGCTCAGTACTCAGGGTGCTTATTGCTCAGGTTGCTGGGTGCTCAGTACTCAGGGTGCTGGGTGCTCAGTGCTCAGGGTGCTCGGTGCTCAGTGCTCAGGGGGCTCAGTGCTCGGGGTGCTCGGAGCTCAGTACTCAGGGTGCTGGGTGCTCAGTGCTCGGGGTGCTCGGTGCTCAGTACTCAAGGTGCTGGGTGCTCAGTGCTCGGGGTGCTGGGTGCTCAGTGTTCAGTACTCAGGGTGCTCAGTGCTCAGTGCTCAGGGTGCTCTTTGCTCATTGCTCAGGGTGCTGGGTGCTCAGTGCTCAGGGTGCTGGGTACTCAGTGCTCAGGGTGCTGGGTGCTCAGTACTCAGGGTGCTGGGTGCTCAGTACTCAGTGTGCTTGGTGCTCAGTGCTCGGGGTGCTATGTGCTCAGTGCTCGCGGTGCTGGGTGCTCAGTACTCAGGGTGCTGGGTGCTCAGTGCTCAGGGTGCTCGGTGCTCAGTGATCGGGGTGCAGGGTGCTCAGTGCTCGGGGTGCTGGGTGCTCAGTGCTCAGGGTGCTGGGTGCTCAGTGATCGGGGTGCTGGGTGCTCAGTGCTCTGGGTGCTTAGTGCTCAGTACTCAGGGTGCTCACTGCTCGGGGAGCTCGGTGCTCAGTACTCAGGGTGCTGGGTGCTCAGTACTCAGTGCTCGGGGTCCTGGGTGCTCCGTTCTCGGGATGCTGGGTGCTCAGTGCTCTGGGTGCTTAGTGCTCAGTACTCAGGGTGCTGGGTGCTCAGTACTCAGGGTGCTCAGTGCTCGGGGTGCTGGGTGCTCAGTACTCAGGGTGCTGGGTGCTCAGTACTCAGGGTCCTGGCTGCTCATTCTCGGGGTGCTGGCTTCTCAGTGCTCGGAGTGCTGGGTGCTCAGTGCTTGGGGTGCTGGGTGCTCAGTGCTCAGTACTCAGGGTGCTGGGTGCTCAGTGCTCGGGGTGCTGGGTACTCAGTGCTCAGTACTCAGGGTGCTGGGTGCTCAGTGCTCAGGGTGCTGGGTGCTCAGTGCTCAGGGTGCTGGGTGCTCAGTGCTCAGGGTGCTGGGTACTCAGTGCTCAGGGTGCTGGGTGCTCAGTACTGAGGGTGCTCAGTGCTCAGTATTCGGGGTGCTGGGTGCTCAGTGCTCAGGGTGCTCAGTGCTCAGTACTCGGGGTGCTGGGTGCTCAGTGCTCAGGGTGCTCAGTGCTCAGTTCTCGGGGTGCTGGGTGCTCAGTGCTCGGGGCGCTGGGTGCTCAGTGCTCGGGGTGCTGGGTGCTCAGTGTTCAGGGTGCTCAGTGCTCAGTACTCACTGCTCAGGGTGCTCAGTGCTCAGTGCTCAGGGTGCTGGGTGTTCAGTGCTCGGGGCGCTGGGTGCTCAGTACTCGGGGTGCTCGGAGCTCAGTACTCAGGGTGCTGTGTGCTCAGTGCTCGGGGTGATCGGTGCTCAGTACTCAGGGTGCCAGGTGCTCAGTGCTCGGGGTGCTCGGTGCTCAGTACGTTGGGTGCTCACTACTCAGGGTGCTGGGTGCTCAGTGCTCAGGGTGCTGGGTGCTCAGTGCTCAGGGTGCTGGGTGCTCAGTACTCAGGGTGCTGGGTGCTCCAGCTCGGGGTGCTATGTGCTCAATGCTCAGGGTGCTGGGTGCTCAGTACTCAGGGTGCTGGGTGCTCAGTACTCAGGGTGCAGGGTGCTCAGTACTCAGGGTGCTGGGTGCTCAGTACTCGGGTGCTGGGTGCTCAGTGCTCAGGGTGCTCGGTGCTCAGTGCTCGAGGTGCTGGGTGCTCAGTGCTCAGTACTCAGGGTGCTGGGTGCTCAGTGCTCAGGGTGCTGGGTGCTCAGTGCTCAGTACTCTGGGTGCTGGGTGCTCAGTGCTCAGGGTGCTGTGTGCTCAGTGCTCACGGTGCTGGGTGCTCAGTACTCAGGGTGCTGGGTGCTCAGTGCTCGGGGTGCTGGGTGCTCAGTGCTCAGGGTGCTGGGTGCTCAGTACTCACGGTGCTGGGTGCTCAGTACTCGAGGTGCTGGGTGCTCAGTACTCAGGGTGCTGGGTGCTCAGTACTCAGGGTGCTGGGTGCTCAGTACTCGGGTGCTGGGTGCTCAGTGCTCAGGGTGCTGGGTGCTCAGTGCTCGGGGTGCTGGGTGCTTAGTGCTCAGTACTCAGGGTGCTGGGTGCTCAGTGCTCAGGGTGCTGGGTGCTCAGTGCTCAGGGTGCTGGGTGCTCAGTACTCAGGGTGCTCAGTGCTCAGTACTCGGGGTGCTGGGTGCTCAGTGCTCGGGGTGCTGGGTGCTCAGTGCTCAGTACTCAGGGTGCTGGGTGCTCAGTGCTCAGGGTGCTGGGTGCTCAGTGCTCAGGGTGCTGGGTACTCAGTGCTCAGGGTGCTCGGTGCTCAGTGCTCAGGGTGCTGGGTGCTCAGTGCTCGCGGTGCTGGGTGCTCAGTGCTCGGGGTGCTCGGTGCTCAGTACTCAGGGTGCTGGGTGCTCAGTGCTCAGTACTCAGGGTGCTGGGTGCTCAGTGCTCGCGGTGCTGGGTGCTCAGTGCTCGGGGTGCTCGGTGCTCAGTACTCAGGGTGCTGGGTGCTCAGTGCTCGAGGTGCTCAGTACTCAGGGTGCTGTGTGTTCAGTGCTCAGGGTGCTGGGTGCTCAGTACTCAGGGTGCTCGGTGCTTAGTACTCAGGGTGCTGGGTGATCAGTACTCCGGGTGCTGGGTGCTCAGTGCTCGGGGTGCTCGGAGCTCAGTACTCAGGGTGCTGGGTGCTCAGTGCTCAGGGTGCTCGGTGCTCAGTACTCAGGGTTCTGGATGCTCAGTGCTCGGGGTGATCGGTGCTCAGTACGTTGGGTGCTCACTACTCAGGGTGCTGGGTGCTCAGTGCTCAGGGTGCTGGGTGCTCAGTACGTTGGGTGCTCACTACTCAGGGTACTGGGTGCTCAGGGCTCAGGGTGCTGGGTGCTCAGTGCTCAGGGTGCTGGGTGCTCAGTGCTCAGGGTGCTGGGTGCTCAGTACTCAGGGTGCTGGGTGCTCAGTGCTCGGGGTGCTGGGTGCTCAGTGCTCAAGGTGCTGGGTGCTCAGTACTCACGGTGCTGGGTGCTCAGTACTCGGGGTGCTGGGTGCTCAGTACTCAGGGTGCTGGGTGCTCAGTACTCAGGGTGCTGGGTGCTCAGTACTCGGGTGCTGGGTGCTCAGTGCTAAGGGTGCTGGGTGCTCAGTGCTCGGGGTGCTGGGTGCTCAGTGCTCAGTACTCAGTGTGCTGGGTGCTCAGTGCTCGGGGTGCTGGGTGCTCAGTGCTCAGTACTCAGGGTGCTGGGTGCTCAGTGCTCATTGTGCTGGGTGCTCAGTGCTCAGGGTGCTGGGTGCTCAGTGCTCAGGGTGCTGGGTACTCAGTGCTCAGGGTGCTGGGTGCTCAGTACTCAGGGTGCTGGGTGCTCAGTGCTCAGGGTGCTGGGTGCTCAGTGCTCAGGATGCTGGGTGCTCAGTGCTCGGGGTACCTAGTGCTCAGTGCTCGGGGTGCTGGGTGCTCAGTGCTCAGTGCCCAGGGTGCTGGGTGCTCAGTGCTCAGTGCTCAGGGTGCTGGTTGCTCAGTACTCAGGGTGCTGGGTGCTCAGTACTCAGGGTTCTGGGTGCTCAGTGCTCAGGGTGCTGGGTGCTCAGTACTCAGGGTGCTCAGTGCTCAGTGCTCGGAGTGCTGGGTGCTCAGTGCTCGGGGCGCTGGGTGCTCAGTGCTCGGGGTGCTGGGTGCTCAGTGCTCGGGGCGCTGGGTGCTCAGTGCTCGGGGTGCTGGGTGCTCAGTACTCGGGGTGCTGGGTGCTCAGTGATCGGGGTGCAGGGTGCTCAGTGCTCGGGGTGCTGGGTGCTCAGTGCTCAGGGTGCTGGGTGCTCAGTGATCGGGGTGCTGGGTGCTCAGTGCTCTGGGTGCTTAGTGCTCAGTACTCAGGGTGCTCACTGCTCGGAGTGCTCGGTGCTCAGTACTCAGGGTGCTGGGTGCTCAGTACTCAGTGCTCGGTGTCCTGGGTGCTCCGTGCTCAGGATGCTGGGTGCTCAGTGCTCTGGGTGCGTAGTGCTCAGTACTCAGGGTGCTGGGTGCTCAGTACTCAGGGTGCTCAGTGCTCGGGGTGCTGGGTGCTCAGTACTCAGGGTGCTGGGTGCTCAGTACTCAGGGACCTGGCTGCTCATTCTCGGGGTGCTGGGTGCTCAGTGCTCGGAGTGCTGGGTGCTCAGTGCTCGGGGTGCTGGGTGCTCAGTGCTCAGTACTCAGGGTGCTGGGTGCTCAGTGCTCGGGGTGCTGGGTGCTCAGTGCTCAGTCCTCAGGGTGCTGGGTGCTCAGTGCTCAGGGTGCTGGGTGCTAAGTGCTCAGGGTGCTGGGTGCTCAGTGCTCAGGTGCTGGGTACTCAGTGCTCAGGTTGCTGGGTGCTCAGTACTCAGGGTGCTCAGTGCTCAGTATTCGGGGTGCTGGGTGCTCAGTGCTCAGGGTGCTCAGTGCTCAGTACTCGGGGTGCTGGGTGCTCAGTGCTCAGGGTGCTCAGTGCTCAGTTCTCGGGGTGCTGGGTGCTCAGTGATCGGGGCGCTGGGTGCTCAGTGCTCGGGGTGCTGGGTGCTCAGTACTCGGGGTGCTGGGTGCTCAGTGTTCAGGGTGCTCAGTGCTCAGTACTCAGTGCTCAGGGTGCTCAGTGCTCAGTGCTCAGGGTGCTGGGTGTTCAGTTCTCGGGGTGCTCGGAGCTCAGTAATCAGGGTGCTGTGTGCTCAGTG
This sequence comes from Microtus oregoni, assembly GCF_018167655.1. NCBI lineage: Eukaryota > Metazoa > Chordata > Mammalia > Rodentia > Cricetidae > Microtus > Microtus oregoni. The sequence goes on along the minus strand of NW_024544891.1, from coordinate 27,710 downwards.
CTCGGCGTGATCGGTGCTCAGTACTCAGGGTGCCAGGTGCTCAGTGCTCGGGGTGCTCGGTGCTCAGTACGTTGGGTGCAGACTACTCAGGGTGCTGGGTGCTCAGTGCTCAGGGTGCTGGGTGCTCAGTGCTCAGGGTGCTGGGTGCTCAGTGCTCAGGGTGCTGGGTGCTCAGTACTCAGGGTGCTGGGTGCTCCGTGCTCGGGGTGCTATGTGCTCAGTGCTCAGGGTGCTGGGTGCTCAGTACTCAGGGTGCTGGGTGCTCAGTACTCGGTGTGCTGGGTGCTCAGTACTCAGGGTGCAGGGTGCTCAGTACTCAGGGTGCTGGGTGCTCAGTACTCGGGTGCTGGGTGCTCAGTGCTCAGGGTGCTGGGTGCTCAGTGCTCGGGGTGCTGGGTGCTCAGTGCTCAGTACTCAGGGTGCTGCGTGCTCAGTGCTCAGGGTGCTGGGTGCTCAGTGCTCAGTACTCAGGGTGCTGGGTGCTCAGTACTCAGGGTGCTGGGTGCTCAGTGCTCGGGGTGCTGGGTGCTCAGTGCTCAGGGTGCTGGGTGCTCAGTACTCACGGTGCTGGGTGCTCAGTACTCGAGGTGCTGGGTGCTCAGTACTCAGGGTGCTGGGTGCTCAGTACTCAGGGTGCTGGGTGCTCAGTACTCTGGTGCTGGGTGCTCAGTGCTCAGGGTGCTGGGTGCGCAGTGCTCGGGGTGCTGGGTGCTTAGTGCTCAGTACTCAGGGTGCTGGGTGCTCAGTGCTCAGGGTGCTGGGTGCTCAGTGCTCAGGGTGCTGGGTGCTCAGTACTCAGGGTGCTCAGTGCTCAGTACTCGGGGTGCTGGGTGCTCAGTGCTCGGGGTGCTGGGTGCTCAGTGCTCAGTACTCAGGGTGCTGGGTGCTCAGTGCTCAGGGTGCTGGGTGCTCAGTGCTCAGGGTGCTGGGTACTCAGTGCTCAGGGTGCTCGGTGCTCAGTGCTCAGGGTGCAGGGTGCTCAGTGCTCGCGGTGCTGGGTGCTCAGTGCTCGGGGTGCTCGGTGCTCAGTACTCAGGGTGCTGGGTGCTCAGTGCTCAGTACTCAGGGTGCTGGGTTCTCAGTGCTCGCGGTGCTGGGTGCTCAGTGCTCGGGGTGCTCGGTGCTCAGTACTCAGGGTGCTGGGTGCTCAGTACTCAGGGTGCTCAGTGCTCAGTACTCGGGGTGCTGGGTGCTCAGTGCTCAGGGTGCTCAGTGCTCAGTGCTCGGAGTGCTGGGTGCTCAGTGCTCGGGGCGCTGGGTGCTCAGTGCTCGGGGTGCTGTGTGCTCAGTACTCGGGGTGCTGGGTGCTCAGTGATCGGGGTGCAGGGTGCTCAGTGCTCGGGGTGCTGGGTGCTCAGTGCTCAGGGTGCTGGGTGCTCAGTGATCGGGGTGCTGGGTGCTCAGTGCTCTGGGTGCTTAGTGCTCAGTACTCAGGGTGCTCACTGCTCGGGGAGCTCGGTGCTCAGTACTCAGGGTGCTGGGTGCTCAGTACTCAGTGCTCGGGGTCCTGGGTGCTCCGTGCTCGGGATGCTGGGTGCTCAGTGCTCTGGGTGCGTAGTGCTCAGTACTCAGGGTGCTGGGTGCTCAGTACTCAGGGTGCTCAGTGCTCGGGGTGCTGGGTGCTCAGTACTCAGGGTGCTGGGTGCTCAGTACTCAGGGACCTGGCTGCTCATTCTCGGGGTGCTGGGTGCTCAGTGCTCGGAGTGCTGGGTGCTCAGTGCTCGGGGTGCTGGGTGCTCAGTGCTCAGTACTCAGGGTGCTGGGTGCTCAGTGCTCGGGGTGCTGGGTGCTCAGTGCTCAGTCCTCAGGGTGCTGGGTGCTCAGTGCTCAGGGTGCTGGGTGCTAAGTGCTCAGGGTGCTGGGTGCTCAGTGCTCAGGTGCTGGGTACTCAGTGCTCAGGGTGCTGGGTGCTCAGTACTCAGGGTGCTCAGTGCTCAGTATTCGGGGTGCTGGGTGCTCAGTGCTCAGGGTGCTCAGTGCTCAGTACTCGGGGTGCTGGGTGCTCAGTGCTCAGGGTGCTTAGTGCTCAGTTCTCGGGGTGCTGGGTGCTCAGTGATCGGGGCGCTGGGTGCTCAGTGCTCGGGGTGCTGGGTGCTCAGTACTCGGGGTGCTGGGTGCTCAGTGTTCAGGGTGCTCAGTGCTCAGTACTCAGTGCTCAGGGTGCTCAGTGCTCAGTGCTCAGGGTGCTGGGTGTTCAGTTCTCGGGGTGCTCGGAGCTCAGTACTCAGGGTGCTGTGTGCTCAGTGCTCGGGGTGATCGGTGCTCAGTACTCAGGGTGCCAGGTGCTCAGTGCTCGGGGTGCTCGGTGCTCAGTACGTTGGGTGCAGACTACTCAGGGTGCTGGGTGCTCAGTGCTCAGGGTGCTGGGTGCTCAGTGCTCAGGGTGCTGGGTGCTCAGTGCTCAGGGTGCTGGGTGCTCAGTACTCAGGGTGCTGGGTGCTCCGTGCTCGGGGTGCTATGTGCTCAGTGCTCAGGGTGCTGGGTGCTCAGTACTCAGGGTGCTGGGTGCTCAGTACTCGGGGTGCTGGGTGCTCAGTACTCAGGGTGCAGGGTGCTCAGTACTCAGGGTGCTGGGTGCTCAGTACTCGGGTGCTGGGTGCTCAGTGCTCAGGGTGCTTGGTGCTCAGTGCTCGGGGTGCTGGGTGCTCAGTGCTCAGTACTCAGGGTGCTTGGTGCTCAGTGCTCAGGGTGCTGGGTGCTCAGTGCTCAGTACTCAGGGTGCTGGGTGCTTAGTACTCAGGGTGCTGGGTGCTCAGTGCTCGGGGTGCTGGGTGCTCAGTGCTCAGGGTGCTGGGTGCTCAGTACTCACGGTGCTGGGTGCTCAGTACTCGAGGTGCTGGGTGCTCAGTACTCAGGGTGCTGGGTGCTCAGTACTCAGGGTGCTGGGTGCTCAGTACTCAGGTGCTGGGTGCTCAGTGCTCAGGGTGCTGGGTGCTCAGTGCTCGGGGTGCTGGGTGCTTAGTGCTCAGTACTCAGGGTGCTGGGTGCTCAGTGCTCAGGGTGCTGGGTGCTCAGTGCTCAGGGTGCTGGGTGCTCAGTACTCAGGGTGCTCATTGCTCAGTACTCGGGGTGCTGGGTGCTCAGTGCTCGGGGTGCTGGGTGCTCAGTGCTCAGTACTCAGGGTGCTGGGTGCTCAGTGCTCAGGGTGCTGGGTGCTCAGTGCTCAGGGTGCTGGGTGCTCAGTACTCAGTACTCAGGGTGCTGGGTGCTCAGTGCTCGCGGTGCTGGGTGCTCAGTGCTCGGGGTGCTCGGTGCTCAGTACTCAGGGTGCTGGGTGCTCAGTGCTCAGTACTCAGGGTGCTGGGTGCTCAGTGCTCGCGGTGCTGGGTGCTCAGTGCTCGGCGTGCTCGGTGCTCAGTACTCAGGGTGCTGGGTGCTCAGTGCTCGAGGTGCTCAGTACTCAGGGTGCTGTGTGTTCAGTGCTCAGGGTGCTGGGTGCTCAGTACTCAGGGTGCTCGGTGCTTAGTACTCAGGGTGCTGGGTGATCAGTACTCCGGGTGCTGGGTGCTCAGTGCTCGGGGTGCTCGGTGCTCAGTGCTCAAGGTGCTGGGTGCTCAGTACTCAGGGTGCTCATTGCTCAGGGTGCATGGTGCTCAGTACTCAGGGTGCTGGGTGCTCGGTGCTCAGGGTGCTCGGTGCTCGGGGTGCTGGGTGCTCAGTGCTCGGGGTGCTCGGAGCTCAGTACTCAGGGTGCTGGGTGCTCAGTGCTCAGGGTGCTCGGTGCTCAGTACTCAGGGTGCTGGATGCTCAGTGCTCGGGGTGATCGGTGCTCAGTACGTTGGGTGCTCACTACTCAGGGTGCTGGGTGCTCAGTGCTCAGGGTGCTGGGTGCTCAGTACGTTGGGTGCTCACTACTCAGGGTGCTGGGTGCTCAGTGCTCAGGGTGCTGGGTGCTCAGTGCTCAGGGTGCTGGGTGCTCAGTGCTCAGGGTGCTGGGTGCTCAGTACTCAGGGTGCTGGGTGCTCAGTGCTCGGGGTGCTGGGTGCTCAGTGCTCAAGGGGCTGGGTGCTCAGTACTCAGGGTGCTGGGTGCTCCGTACTCGGGGTGCTGGGTGCTCAGTACTCAGGGAGCTGGGTGCTCAGTACTCAGGGTGCTGGGTGCTCAGTACTCGGGTGCTGGGTGCTCAGTGCTAAGGGTGCTGGGTGCTCAGTGCTCGGGGTGCTGGGTGCTCAGTGCTCAGTACTCTGTGTGCTGGGTGCTCAGTGCTCGGGGTGCTGGGTGCTCAGTGCTCAGTACTCAGGGTGCTGGGTGCTCAGTGCTCATTGTGCTGCGTGCTCAGTGCTCAGGGTGCTGGGTGCTCAGTGCTCAGGGTGCTGGGTACTCAGTGCTCAGGGTGCTGGGTGCTCAGTACTCAGGGTGCTGGGTGCTCAGTGCTCAGGGTGCTGGGTGCTCAGTGCTCAGGATGCTGGGTGCTCAGTGCTCGGGGTACCTAGTGCTCAGTGCTCGGGGTGCTGGGTGCTCAGTGCTCAGTGCCCAGGGTGCTGGGTGCTCAGTGCTCAGTGCTCAGGGTGCTGGTTGCTCAGTACTCAGGGTGCTGGGTGCTCAGTACTCAGGGTGCTGGGTGCTCAGTGCTCAGGGTGCTGGGTGCTCAGTACTCAGGGTGCTGGGTGATCAGTGCTCGGGGTGCTGGGTGCTCAGTGCTCAGGGTGCTGGGTGCTCAGTGCTCAGGGTGCTGGGTGCTCAGTACTCAGGGTGCTGGGTGCTCAGTGCTCGGGGTGCTCGGTGCTCAGTACTCAAGGTGTTGGGTGCACAGTGCTCAGTGTGCTGGGTGCTCAGTCCTCGGGATGCTCTGTGCTCAGTGATCAGGGTGCTGGGTGCTCAGTACTCAGGGTGCTCGGTGCTCAGTACTCAGGGTTCTCAGTGCTCAGTACTCAGGGTGCTGGGTACTCAGTGCTCAGGGTGCTGGGTGCTCAGTACTCAGGGTGCTCAGTGCTCAGTACTTGGGGTGCTTGGTGCTCAGTACTCAGGGTGCTCAGTGCTCAGTACTCGGGGTGCTGGGTGCTCAGTGCTCAGGGTGCTCAGTGCTCAGTGCTTGGAGTGCTGGGTGCTCAGTGCTCAGGGTGCTGGGTGCTCAGTGCTCAGTACTCAGGGTGCTGTGTTCTCAGTACTCAGGGTGCTGGGTGCTCAGTGCTCGGGGTGCTGGGTGCTCAGTGCTCAGGGTGCTGGGTGCTCAGTACTCACGGTGCTGGGTGCTCAGTACTCGAGGTGCTGGGTGCTCAGTACTCAGGGTGCTGGGTGCTCAGTACTCAGGGTGCTGGGTGCTCAGTACTCTGGTGCTGGGTGCTCAGTGCTCAGGGTGCTGGGTGCTCAGTGCTCGGGGTGCTGGGTGCTTAGTGCTCAGTACTCAGGGTGCTGGGTGCTCAGTGCTCAGGGTGCTGGGTGCTCAGTGCTCAGGGTGCTGGGTGCTCAGTACTCAGGGTGCTCAGTGCTCAGTACTCGGGGTGCTGGGTGCTCAGTGCTCGGGGTGCTGGGTGCTCAGTGCTCAGTACTCAGGGTGCTGGGTGCTCAGTGCTCAGGGTGCTGGGTGCTCAGTGCTCAGGGTGCTGGGTACTCAGTGCTCAGGGTGCTCGGTGCTCAGTGCTCAGGGTGCAGGGTGCTCAGTGCTCGCGGTGCTGGGTGCTCAGTGCTCGGGGTGCTCGGTGCTCAGTACTCAGGGTGCTGGGTGCTCAGTGCTCAGTACTCAGGGTGCTGGGTTCTCAGTGCTCGCGGTGCTGGGTGCTCAGTGCTCGGGGTGCTCGGTGCTCAGTACTCAGGGTGCTGGGTGCTCAGTACTCAGGGTGCTCAGTGCTCAGTACTCGGGGTGCTGGGTGCTCAGTGCTCAGGGTGCTCAGTGCTCAGTGCTCGGAGTGCTGGGTGCTCAGTGCTCGGGGCGCTGGGTGCTCAGTGCTCGGGGTGCTGTGTGCTCAGTACTCGGGGTGCTGGGTGCTCAGTGATCGGGGTGCAGGGTGCTCAGTGCTCGGGGTGCTGGGTGCTCAGTGCTCAGGGTGCTGGGTGCTCAGTGATCGGGGTGCTGGGTGCTCAGTGCTCTGGGTGCTTAGTGCTCAGTACTCAGGGTGCTCACTGCTCGGGGAGCTCGGTGCTCAGTACTCAGGGTGCTGGGTGCTCAGTACTCAGTGCTCGGGGTCCTGGGTGCTCCGTGCTCGGGATGCTGGGTGCTCAGTGCTCTGGGTGCGTAGTGCTCAGTACTCAGGGTGCTGGGTGCTCAGTACTCAGGGTGCTCAGTGCTCGGGGTGCTGGGTGCTCAGTACTCAGGGTGCTGGGTGCTCAGTACTCAGGGACCTGGCTGCTCATTCTCAGGGTGCTGGGTGCTCAGTGCTCGGAGTGCTGGGTGCTCAGTGCTCGGGGTGCTGGGTGCTCAGTGCTCAGTACTCAGGGTGCTGGGTGCTCAGTGCTCGGGGTGCTGGGTGCTCAGTGCTCAGTCCTCAGGGTGCTGGGTGCTCAGTGCTCAGGGTATGGGTGCTAAGTGCTCAGGGTGCTGGGTGCTCAGTGCTCAGGTGCTGGGTACTCAGTGCTCAGGGTGCTGGGTGCTCAGTACTCAGGGTGCTCAGTGCTCAGTATTCGGGGTGCTGGGTGCTCAGTGCTCAGGGTGCTCAGTGCTCAGTACTCGGGGTGCTGGGTGCTCAGTGCTCAGGGTGCTCAGTGCTCAGTTCTCGGGGTGCTGGGTGCTCAGTGATCGGGGCGCTGGGTGCTCAGTGCTCGAGGTGCTGGGTGCTCAGTACTCGGGGTGCTGGGTGCTCAGTGTTCAGGGTGCTCAGTGCTCAGTACTCAGTGCTCAGGGTGCTCAGTGCTCAGTGCTCAGGGTGCTGGGTGTTCAGTTCTCGGGGTGCTCGGAGCTCAGTACTCAGGGTGCTGTGTGCTCAGTGCTCGGGGTGATCGGTGCTCAGTACTCAGGGTGCCAGGTGCTCAGTGCTCGGGGTGCTCGGTGCTCAGTACGTTGGGTGCAGACTACTCAGGGTGCTGGGTGCTCAGTGCTCAGGGTGCTGGGTGCTCAGTGCTCAGGGTGCTGGGTGCTCAGTGCTCAGGGTGCTGGGTGCTCAGTACTCAGGGTGCTGGGTGCTCCGTGCTCGGGGTGCTATGTGCTCAGTGCTCAGGGTGCTGGGTGCTCAGTACTCAGGGTGCTGGGTGCTCAGTACTCGGGGTGCTGGGTGCTCAGTACTCAGGGTGCAGGGTGCTCAGTACTCAGGGTGCTGGGTGCTCAGTACTCGGGTGCTGGGTGCTCAGTGCTCAGGGTGCTTGGTGCTCAGTGCTCGGGGTGCTGGGTGCTCAGTGCTCAGTACTCAGGGTGCTTGGTGCTCAGTGCTCAGGGTGCTGGGTGCTCAGTGCTCAGTACTCAGGGTGCTGGGTGCTCAGTACTCAGGGTGCTGGGTGCTCAGTGCTCGGGGTGCTGGGTGCTCAGTGCTCAGGGTGCTGGGTGCTCAGTACTCACGGTGCTGGGTGCTCAGTACTCGAGGTGCTGGGTGCTCAGTACTCAGGGTGCTGGGTGCTCAGTACTCAGGGTGCTGGGTGTTCAGTACTCAGGTGCTGGGTGCTCAGTGCTCAGGGTGCTGGGTGCTCAGTGCTCGGGGTGCTGGGTGCTTAGTGCTCAGTACTCAGGGTGCTGGGTGCTCAGTGCTCAGGGTGCTGGGTGCTCAGTGCTCAGGGTGCTGGGTGCTCAGTACTCAGGGTGCTCATTGCTCAGTACTCGGGGTGCTGGGTGCTCAGTGCTCGGGGTGCTGGGTGCTCAGTGCTCAGTACTCAGGGTGCTGGGTGCTCAGTGCTCAGGGTGCTGGGTGCTCAGTGCTCAGGGTGCTGGGTACTCAGTGCTCAGGGTGCTCGGTGCTCAGTGCTCAGGGTGCTGGGTGCTCAGTGCTCGCGGTGCTGGGTGCTCAGTGCTCGGGGTGCTCGGTGCTCAGTACTCAGGGTGCTGGGTGCTCAGTGCTCAGTACTCAGGGTGCTGGGTGCTCAGTGCTCGCGGTGCTGGGTGCTCAGTGCTCGGCGTGCTCGGTGCTCAGTACTCAGGGTGCTGGGTGCTCAGTGCTCGAGGTGCTCAGTACTCAGGGTGCTGTGTGTTCAGTGCTCAGGGTGCTGGGTGCTCAGTACTCAGGGTGCTCGGTGCTTAGTACTCAGGGTGCTGGGTGATCAGTACTCCGGGTGCTGGGTGCTCAGTGCTCGGGGTGCTCGGTGCTCAGTGCTCAAGGTGCTGGGTGCTCAGTACTCAGGGTGCTCATTGCTCAGGGTGCATGGTGCTCAGTACTCAGGGTGCTGGGTGCTCGGTGCTCAGGGTGCTCGGTGCTCGGGGTGCTGGGTGCTCAGTGCTCGGGGTGCTCGGAGCTCAGTACTCAGGGTGCTGGGTGCTCAGTGCTCAGGGTGCTCGGTGCTCAGTACTCAGGGTGCTGGATGCTCAGTGCTCGGGGTGATCGGTGCTCAGTACGTTGGGTGCTCACTACTCAGGGTGCTGGGTGCTCAGTGCTCAGGGTGCTGGGTGCTCAGTACGTTGGGTGCTCACTACTCAGGGTGCTGGGTGCTCAGTGCTCAGGGTGCTGGGTGCTCAGTGCTCAGGGTGCTGGGTGCTCAGTGCTCAGGGTGCTGGGTGCTCAGTACTCAGGGTGCTGGGTGCTCAGTGCTCGGGGTGCTGGGTGCTCAGTGCTCAAGGTGCTGGGTGCTCAGTACTCAGGGTGCTGGGTGCTCAGTACTCGGGGTGCTGGGTGCTCAGTACTCAGGGTGCTGGGTGCTCAGTACTCAGGGTGCTGGGTGCTCAGTACTCGGGTGCTGGGTGCTCAGTGCTAAGGGTGCTGGGTGCTCAGTGCTCGGGGTGCTGGGTGCTCAGTGCTCAGTACTCTGTGTGCTGGGTGCTCAGTGCTCGGGGTGCTGAGTGCTCAGTGCTCAGTACTCAGGGTGCTGGGTGCTCAGTGCTCATTGTGCTGCGTGCTCAGTGCTCAGGGTGCTGGGTGCTCTGTGCTCAGGGTGCTGGGTACTCAGTGCTCAGGGTGCTGGGTGCTCAGTACTCAGGGTGCTGGGTGCTCAGTGCTCAGGGTGCTGGGTGCTCAGTGCTCAGGATGCTGGGTGCTCAGTGCTCGGGGTACCTAGTGCTCAGTGCTCGGGGTGCTGGGTGCTCAGTGCTCAGTGCCCAGGGTGCTGGGTGCTCAGTGCTCAGTGCTCAGGGTGCTGGTTGCTCAGTACTCAGGGTGCTGGGTGCTCAGTACTCAGGGTGCTGGGTGCTCAGTGCTCAGGGTGCTGGGTGCTCAGTACTCAGGGTGCTGGGTGATCAGTGCTCGGGGTGCTGGGTGCTCAGTGCTCAGGGTGCTGGGTGCTCAGTGCTCAGGGTGCTGGGTGCTCAGTACTCAGGGTGCTGGGTGCTCAGTGCTCGGGGTGCTCGGTGCTCAGTACTCAAGGTGTTGGGTGCACAGTGCTCAGTGTGCTGGGTGCTCAGTCCTCGGGATGCTCTGTGCTCAGTGATCAGGGTGCTGGGTGCTCAGTACTCAGGGTGCTCGGTGCTCAGTACTCAGGGTTCTCAGTGCTCAGTACTCAGGGTGCTGGGTACTCAGTGCTCAGGGTGCTGGGTGCTCAGTACTCAGGGTGCTCAGTGCTCAGTACTTGGGGTGCTTGGTGCTCAGTACTCAGGGTGCTCAGTGCTCAGTACTCGGGGTGCTGGGTGCTCAGTGCTCAGGGTGCTCAGTGCTCAGTGCTCGGAGTGCTGGGTGCTCAGTGCTCGGGGCGCTGGGTGCTCAGTGCTCGGGGTGCTGGGTGCTCAGTACTCGGGGTGCTGGGTGCTCAGTGATCGGGGTGCACGGTGCTCAGTGCTCGGGGTGCTGGGTGCTCTGTGCTCAGGGTGCTGGGTGCTCAGTGATCGGGGTGCTGGGTGCTCAGTGCTCTGGGTGCTTAGTGCTCAGTACTCAGGGTGCTCACTGCTCGGGGAGCTCGGTGCTCAGTACTCAGGGTGCTGGGTGCTCAGTACTCAGTGCTCGGGGTCCTGGGTGCTCCGTGCTCGGGATGCTGGGTGCTCAGTGCTCTGGGTGCGTAGTGCTCAGTACTCAGGGTGCTGGGTGCTCAGTACTCAGGGTGCTCAGTGCTCGGGGTGCTGGGTGCTCAGTACTCAGGGTGCTGTGTGCTCAGTACTCAGGGACCTGGCTGCTCATTCTCGGGGTGCTGGGTGCTCAGTGCTCGGAGTGCTGGGTGCTCTGTGCTCGGGGTGCTGGGTGCTCAGTGCTCAGTACTCAGGGTGCTGGGTGCTCAGTGCTCGGGGTGCTTTGTGCTCAGTGCTCAGTCCTCAGGGTGCTGGGTGCTCAGTGCTCAGAGTGCTGGGTGCTAAGTGCTCAGGGTGCTGGGTGCTCAGTGCTCAGGTGCTGGGTACTCAGTGCTCAGGGTGCTGGGTGCTCAGTACTCAGGGTGCTCAGTGCTCAGTATTCGGGGTGCTGGGTGCTCAGTGCTCAGGGTGCTCAGTGCTCAGTACGCGGGGTGCTGGGTGCTCAGTGCTCAGGGTGCTCAGTGCTCAGTTCTCGGGGTGCTGGGTGCTCAGTGATCGGGGCGCTGGGTGCTCAGTGCTCGGGGTGCTGGGTGCTCAGTACTCGGGGTGCTGGGTGCTCAGTGTTCAGGGTGCTCAGTGCTCAGTACTCAGTGCTCAGGGTGCTCAGTGCTCAGTGCTCAGGGTGCTGGGTGTTCAGTTCTCGGGGTGCTCGGAGCTCAGTACTCAGGGTGCTGTGTGCTCAGTGCTCGGGGTGATCGGTGCTCAGTACTCAGGGTGCCAGGTGCTCAGTGCTCGGGGTGCTCAGTGCTCAGTACTTTGGGTGCAGACTACTCAGGGTGCTGGGTGCTCAGTGCTCAGGGTGCTGGGTGCTCAGTGCTCAGGGTGCTGGGTGCTCAGTGCTCAGGGTGCTGGGTGCTCAGTACTCAGGGTGCTGGGTGCTCCGTGCTCGGGGTGCTATGTGCTCAGTGCTCAGGGTGCTGGGTGCTCAGTACTCAGGGTGCTGGGTGCTCAGTACTCGGGGTGCTGGGTACTCAGTACTCAGGGTGCAGGATGCTCAGTACTCAGGGTGCTGGGTGCTCAGTACTCGGGTGCTGGGTGCTCAGTGCTCAGGGTGCTGGGTGCTCAGTGCTCGGGGTGCTGGGTGCTCAGTGCTCAGTACTCAGGGTGCTGCGTGCTCAGTGCTCAGGGTGCTGGGTGCTCAGTGCTCAGTACTCAGGGTGCTGGGTGCTCAGTGCTCAGGGTGCTGTGTGCTCAGTGCTCAGGGTGCTGGGTGCTCAGTGCTCAGGGTGCTGGGTACTCAGTGCTCAGGGTGCTGGGTGCTCAGTACTCAGGGTGCTGGTTGCTCAGTACTCAGGGTGCTGGGTGCTCAGTGCTCGGGGTGCTGGGTGCTCAGTGCTCGCGGTGCTGGGTGCTCAGTGCTCGGGGTGCTCGGTGCTCAGTACTCAGGGTGCAGGGTGCTCAGTGCCCGAGGTGCTCAGTACTCAGGGTGCTGTGTGTTCAGTGCTCAGGGTGCTGGGTGCTCAGTACTCAGGGTGCTTGGTGCTTAGTACTCAGGGTGCTGGGTGCTCAGTACTCCGGGTGCTGGGTGCTCAGTGCTCGGGGTGCTCGGTGCTCAGTGCTCAAGATGCTGGGTGCTCAGTACTCAGGGTGCTTATTGCTCAGGTTGCTGGGTGCTCAGTACTCAGGGTGCTGGGTGCTCAGTGCTCAGGGTGCTCGGTGCTCAGTGCTCAGGGTGCTCATTGCTCGGGGTGCTCAGAGCTCAGTACTCAGGGTGCTGGGTGCTCAGTGCTCGGGGTGCTCGGTGCTCAGTACTCAAGGTGCTGGGTGCTCAGTGCTCGGGGTGCTGGGTGCTCAGTGCTCAGTACTCAGGGTGCTGGGTGCTCAGTGCTCAGGGTGCTCTTTGCTCATTGCTCAGGGTGCTGGGTGCTCAGTGCTCAGGGTGCTGGGTACTCAGTGCTCAGGGTGCTGGGTGCTCAGTACTCAGGGTGCTGGGTGCTCAGTACTCAGGGTGCTTGGTGCTCAGTGCTCGGGGTGCTATGTGCTCAGTGCTCGCGGTGCTGGGTGCTCAGTACTCAGGGTGCTGGGTGCTCAGTGCTCAGGGTGCTCGGTGCTCAGTACTCAGGGTGCTGGGTGCTCAGTGCTCGAGGTGCTCAGTACTCAGCTTGCTGTGTGTTCAATGCTCAGGGTGCTGGGTGCTCAGTACTCAGGGTGCTCGGTGCTTAGTACTCAGGGTGCTGGGTGCTCAGTACTCCGGGTGCTGGGTGCTCAGTGCTCGGGGTGCTCGGTGCTCAGTGCTCAAGGTGCTGGGTGCTCAGTACTCAGGGTGCTCATTGCTCAGGGTGCTGGGTGCTCAGTGCTCTGGGTGTTCACTGCTCTGTACTCGGGGTGCTGGGTGCTCAGTGCTCAGGGTGCTGAGTGCTCAGTGCTCGGGGTGCTGGGTGCTCAGTGCTCGGGGCGCTGGGTGCTCAGTACTCAGGGTGCTGGGTGCTCAGTACTCGGGGTGCTGGGTGCTCAGTACTCAGGGTGCTGGGTGCTCAGTACTCAGGGTGCTGGGTGCTCAGTACTCGGGTGCTGGGTGCTCAGTGCTCAGGGTGCTGGGTGCTCAGTGCTCATGGTGCTGGGTGCTCAGTGCTCAGGGTGCTGGGTGCTCAGTGCTCAGGGTGCTGGGTGCTCAGTACTCAGGGTGCTGGGTGCTCAGTGCTCGGGGTGCTATGTGCTCAGTGCTCAGGGTGCTCAGTACTCAGGGTGCTGGGTGCTCAGTACTCGGGTGCTGGGTGCTCAGTACTCAGGGTGCAGGGTGCTCAGTACTCAGGGTGCTGGGTGCTCAGTACTCGGGTGCTGGGTGCTCAGTGCTCAGGGTGCTGGGTGCTCAGTGCTCGGGGTGCTGGGTGCTCAGTGCTCAGTACTCAGGGTGCTGGATACTCAGTGCTCAGGGTGCTGGGTGCTCAGTGCTCAGTACTCAGGGTGCTGGGTGTTCAGTGCTCAGGGTGCTGTGTGCTCAGTGCTCAGGGTGCTGGGTGCTCAGTGCTCAGGGTGCTGGGTACTCAGTGCTCAGGGTGCTGGGTACTCAGTACTCAGGGTGCTGGGTGCTCAGTACTCAGTGTGCTGGGTGCTCAGTGCTCCGGGTGCTGGGTGCTCAGTGCTCGCAGCGCTGGGTGCTCAGTGCTCGGGGTGCTCGGTGCTCAGTACTCAGGGTGCTGTGTGTTCAGTGCTCAGGGTGCTGGGTGCTCAGTACTCAGGGTGCTCGGTGCTTAGTACTCAGGGTGCTGGGTGCTCAGTACTCCGGGTGCTGGGTGCTCAGTGCTCGGGGTGCTCGGTGCTCAGTGCTCAAGGTGCTGGGTGCTCAGTACTCAGGGTGCTTATTGCTCAGGGTGCTGGGTGCTCAGTACTCAGGGTGCTGGGTGCTCAGTGCTCAGGGTGCTCGGTGCTCAGTGCTCAGGGTGCTCAGTGCTCGGGGTGCTCGGAGCTCAGTACTCAGGGTGCTGGGTGCTCAGTGCTCGGGGTGCTCGTTGCTCAGTACTCAAGGTGCTGGGTGCTCAGTGCTCAGGGTGCTGGGTGCGCAGTGCTCAGTACTCAGGGGGCTGGGTGCTCAGTGCTCAGGGTGCTGTGTGCTCAGTGCTCAGGGTGCTGGGTGCTCAGTGCTCAGGGTGCTGGGTACTCAGTGCAAAGGGTGCTGGGTGCTCAGTACTCAGGGTGCTGGGTGCTCAGTACTCAGGGTGCTGGGTGTTCAGTGCTCAGGGTGCTCGGTGCTCAGTACTCAGGGTGCTGGGTGCTCAGTGCTCGAGGTGCTCAGTACTCAGGGTGCTGTGTGTTCAGTGCTCAGGGTGCTGGGTGCTCAGTACTCAGGGTGCTCGGTGCTTAGTACTCAGGGTGCTGGGTGCTCAGTACTCCGGGTGCTGGGTGCTCAGTGCACGGGGTGCTCGGTGCTCAGTGCTCAAGGTGCTGGGTGCTCAGTACTCAGGGTGCTCATTGCTCAGGGTGCTGGGTGCTCAGTACTCAGGGTGCTGGGTGCTCAGTGCTCAGGTTGCTCGGTGCTCGGGGTGCTGGGTGCTCAGTGCTTGGGGTGCTCGGAGCTCAGTACTCAGGGTGCTGGGTGCTCAGTGCTCAGGGTGCTCGGTGCTCATTACTCAGGGTGTTGGGTGCTCAGTGCTCGGGGTGCTATGTGCTCAGTGCTCAGGGTGCTCAGTACTCAGGGTGCTGGGTGCTCAGTACTCGGGGTGCTGGGTGCTCAGTACTCAGGGTGCAGGGTGCTCAGTACTCAGGGTGCTGGGTGCTCAGTACTCGGGTGCTGGGTGCTCAGTGCTCAGGGTGCTGGGTGCACAGTGCTCGGGGTGCTGGGTGCTCAGTGCTCAGTACTCAGGGTGCTGGATACTCAGTGCTCAGGGTGCTGGGTGCTCAGTGCTCAGTACTCAGGGTGCTGGGTGTTCAGTGCTCAGGGTGCTGTGTGCTCAGTGCTCAGGGTGCTGGGTGCTCAGTGCTCAGGGTGCTGGGTACTCAGTGCTCAGGGTGCTGGGTGCTCAGTACTCAGGGTGCTGGGTGCTCAGTACTCAGGGTTCTGTTTGCTCAGTGCTCCGGGTGCTGGGTGCTCAGTGCTCGCAGTGCTGGGTGCTCAGTGCTCGGGGTGCTCGGTGCTCAGTACTCAGGGTGCTGTGTGTTCAGTGCTCAGGGTGCTGGGTGCTCAGTACTCAGGGTGCTCGGTGCTTAGTACTCAGGGTGCTGGGTGCTCAGTACTCCGGGTGCTGGGTGCTCAGTGCTCGGGGTGCTCGGTGCTCAGTGCTCAAGGTGCTGGGTGCTCAGTACTCAGGGTGCTTATTGCTCAGGGTGCTGGGTGCTCAGTACTCAGGGTGCTGGGTGCTCAGTGCTCAGGGTGCTCGGTGCTCAGTGCTCAGGGTGCTCAGTGCTCGGGGTGCTCGGAGCTCAGTACTCAGGGTGCTGGGTGCTCAGTGCTCGGGGTGCTCGTTGCTCAGTACTCAAGGTGCTGGGTGCTCAGTGCTCGGGGTGCTGGGTGCTCAGTGCTCAGTACTCAGGGTGCTGGGTGCTCAGTGCTCAGGGTGCTGTGTGCTCAGTGCTCAGGGTGCTGGGTGCTCAGTGCTCAGGATGCTGGGTACTCAGTGCTCAGGGTGCTGGGTGCTCAGTACTCAGGGTGCTGGGTGCTCAGTACTCAGGGTGCTGGGTGCTCAGGGCTCGGGGTGCTATGTGCTCAGTGCTCGCGGTGCTGGGTGCTCAGTACTCAGGGTGCTGGGTGTTCAGTGCTCAGGGTGCTCGGTGCTCAGTACTCAGGGTGCTGGGTGCTCAGTACTCAGGGTGCTGGGTGCTCAGTACTCAGGGTGCTGGGTGCTCAGTACTCCGGGTGCTGGGTGCTCAGTGCTCGGGGTGCTCGGTGCTCAGTGCTCAAGGTGCTGGGTGCTCAGTACTCAGGGTGCTCATTGCTCAGGGTGCTGGGTGCTCAGTACTCAGGGTGCTGGGTGCTCAGTGCTCAGGGTGCTCGGTGCTCGGGGTGCTGGGTGCTCAGTGCTTGGGGTGCTCGGAGCTCAGTACTCAGGGTGCTGGGTGCTCAGTGCTCAGGGTGCTCGGTGCTCAGTACTCAGGGTGCTGGGTGCTCAGTGCTCGGGGTGCTCGTTGCTCATTACGTTGGGTGCTCACTACTCAGGGTGCTGGGTGCTCAGTGCTCAGGGTGCTGGGTGCTCAGTGCTCAGGGTGCTGGGTGCTCAGTGCTCTGGGTGCTGGGTGCTCAGTACTCAGGGTGCTGGGTGCTCAGTGCTCAGGGTGCTGGGTGCTCAGTGCTCAGGGTGCTGGGTGCTCAGTACTGACGGTGCTGGGTGCTCAGTACTCGAGGTGCTGGGTGCTCAGTGCTCAGGGTGCTGTGTGCTCAGTGCTCAGGGTGCTGGGTACTCAGTGCTCAGGGTACTCGGTGCTCAGTGCTCAGGGTGCTCAGTGCTCGGGGTGCTCGGAGCTCAGTACTCAGGGTGCTGGGTGCTCAGTGCTCGGGGTGCTCGGTGCTCAGTACTCAGGGTGCTTGGTGCTCAGTGCTCGGGGTGCTGGGTGCTCAGTGCTCAGTACTCAGGGTGCTGGGTGCTCAGTGCTCAGGGTGCTGTGTGCTCAGTGCTCAGGATGCTGGGTGCTCAGTGCTCAGGGTGCTGGGTACTCAGTGCTCAGGGTGCTGGGTGCTCAGTACTCAGGGTGCTGGGTGCTCAGTACTCAGGGTGCTGGGTGCTCAGTGCTCGGGATGCTATGTGCTCAGTGCTCGCGGTGCTGGGTGCTCAGTGCTCGGGGTGCTCGGTGCTCAGTACTCAGGGTGCTGGGTGCTCAGTGCTCGAGGTGCTCAGTACTCAGGGTGCTGTGTGTTCAGTGCTCAGGGTGCTGAGTGCTCAGAACTCAGGGTGCTCGGTGCTTAGTACTCAGGGTGCTGGGTGATCAGTACTCCGGGTGATGGGTGCTCAGTGCTCGGGGTGCTCGGTGCTCAGTGCTCAGGGTGCTGGGTGCTCAGTACTCAGGGTGCTGGGTGCTCAGTACTCGGGGTGCTGGGTGCTCAGTACTCAGGGTGCAGGGTGCTCAGTACTCAGGGTGCTGGGTGCTCAGTACTCGGGTGCTGGGTGCTCAGTGCTCAGGGTGCTGGGTGCTCAGTGCTCGGGGTGCTGGGTGCTCAGTGCTCAGTACTCAGGGTGCTGGATACTCAGTGCTCAGGGTGCTGGGTGCTCAGTGCTCAGTACTCAGGGTGCTGGGTGCTCAGTGCTCAGGGTGCTGTGTGCTCAGTGCTCACGGTGCTGGGTGCTCAGTGCTCAGGGTGCTGGGTACTCAGTGCTCAGGGTGCTGGGTGCTCAGTACTCAGGGTGCTGGGTGCTCAGTACTCAGGGGGCTGGGTGCTCAGTGCTCCGGGTGCTGGGTGCTCAGTGCTCGCAGTGCTGGGTGCTCAGTGCTCGGGGTGCTCGGTGCTCAGTACTCAGGGTGCTGTGTGTTCAGTGCTCAGGGTGCTGGGTGCTCAGTTCTCAGGTTGCTCAGTGCTTAGTACTCAGGGTGCTGGGTGCTCAGTACTCCGGGTGCTGGGTGCTCAGTGCTCGGGGTGCTCGGTGCTCAGTGCTCAAGGTGGTGGGTGCTCAGTACTCAGGGTGCTTATTGCTCAGGGTGCTGGCTGCTCAGTACTCAGGGTGCTGGGTGCTCAGTGCTCAGGGTGCTCGGTGCTCAGTGCTCAGGGTGCTCAGTGCTCGGGGTGCTCGGAGCTCAGTACTCAGGGTGCTGGGTGCTCAATGCTCGGGGTGCTCGTTGCTCAGTACTCAAGGTGCTGGGTGCTCAGTGCTCGGGGTGCTGGGTGCTCAGTGATCAGTACTCAGGGTGCTGGGTGCTCAGTGCTCAGGGTGCTGTGTGCTCAGTGCTCAGGGTGCTGGGTGCTCAGTGCTCAGGGTGCTGGGTTCTCAGTGCTCAGGGTGCTGGGTGCTCAGTACTCAGGGTGCTGGGTGCTCAGTACTCAGGGTGCTGGGTGCTCAGTGCTCGGGGTGATATGTGCCCAGTGCTCGCGGTGCTGGGTGCTCAGTACTCAGGGTGCTGGGTGTTCAGTGCTCAGGGTGCTCGGTGCTCAGTACTCAGGGTGCTGGGTGCTCAGTGCTCGAGGTGCTCAGTACTCAGGGTGCTGTGTGTTCAGTGCTCAGGGTGCTGGGTGCTCAGTACTCAGGGTGCTCGGTGCTTAGTACTCAGGGTGCTGGGTGCTCAGTACTCCGGGTGCTGGGTGCTCAGTGCTCGGGGTGCTCGGTGCTCAGTGCTCAAGGTGTTGGGTGCTCAGTACTCAGGGTGCTCATTGCTCAGGGTGCTGGGTGCTCAGTACTCAGGGTGCTGGGTGCTCAGTGCTCAGGGTGCTCGGTGCTCGGGGTGCTGGGTGCTCAGTGCTTGGGGTGCTCGGAGCTCAGTACTCAGGGTGCTGGGTGCTCAGTGCTCAGGGTGCTTTGTGCTCAGTACTCAGGGTGCTGGGTGCTCAGTGCTCGGGGTGCTCGGTGCTCAGTACGTTGGGTGCTCAGTACTCAGGGTGCTGGGTGCTCAGTGCTCAGGGTGCTGGGTGCTCAGTGCTCAGGGTGCTGGGTGCTCAGTGCTCAGGGTGCTGGGTGCTCAGTACTCAGGGTGCTGGGTGCTCAGTGCTCAGGGTGCTGGGTGCTCAGTGCTCAGGGTGCTGGGTGCTCAGTACTGACGGTGCTGGGTGCTCAGTACACGAGTTGCTGAGTGCTCAGTACTCAGGGTGCTGGGTGCTCAGTACTCAGGGTGCTGGGTGCTCAGTACTCGGGTGCTGGGTGCTCATTGCTCAGGGTGCTGGGTGCTCAGTGCTCGGGGTGCTGGGTGCTTTGTGCTCAGTACTCAGGGTGCTGGGTGCTCAGTGCTCAGGGTGCTGGGTGCTCAGTGCTCAGGGTTCTGGGTGCTCAGTGCTCAGCCTGCTTGGTACTCAGTGCTCAGGGTGCTGGGTGCTCAGTACTCAGGGTGCTCAGTGCTCAGTACTCGGGGTGCTGGGTGCTCAGTGCTCGGGGTGCTGGGTGCTCAGTACTCAGGGTGCTGGGTGCTCAGTGATCAGGGTGCTGGGTGCTCAGTGCTCAGGGTGCTGTGTGCTCAGTGCTCAGGGTGCTGGGTACTCAGTGCTCAGGGTGCTCGGTGCTCAGTGCTCAGGGTGCTCAGTGCTCGGGGTGCTCGGAGCTCAGTACTCAGGGTGCTGGGTGCTCAGTGCTCGGGGTGCTCGTTGCTCAGTACTCAAGGTGCTGGGTGCTCAGTGCTCGGGGTGCTGGGTGCTCAGTGCTCAGTACTCAGGGTGCTGGGTGCTCAGTGCTCAGGGTGCTGTGTGCTCAGTGCTCAGGGTGCTGGGTGCTCAGTGCTCAGGGTGCTGGGTACTCAGTGCTCGCGGTGCTGGGTGCTCAGTACTCAGGGTGCTGGGTGTTCAGTGCTCAGGGTGCTCGGTGCTCAGTACTCAGGGTGCTGGGTGCTCAGTGCTCGAGGTGCTCAGTACTCAGGGTGCTGTGTGTTCAGTGCTCAGGGTGCTGGGTGCTCAGTACTCAGGGTGCTCGGTGCTTAGTACTCAGGGTGCTGGGTGCTCAGTACTCCGGGTGCTGGGTGCTCAGTGCACGGGGTGCTCGGTGCTCAGTGCTCAAGGTGCTGGGTGCTCAGTACTCAGGGTGCTCATTGCTCAGGGTGCTGGTTGCTCAGTACTCAGGGTGCTGGGTGCTCAGTGCTCAGGGTGCTCGGTGCTCGGGGTGCTGGGTGCTCAGTGCTTGGGGTGCTCGGAGCTCAGTACTCAGGGTGCTGGGTGCTCAGTGCTCAGGGTGCTCGGTGCTCAGTACTCAGGGTGTTGGGTGCTCAGTGCTCGGGGTGCTATGTGCTCAGTGCTCAGGGTGCTCAGTACTCAGGGTGCTGGGTGCTCAGTACTCGGGGTGCTGGGTGCTCAGTACTCAGGGTGCAGGGTGCTCAGTACTCAGGGTGCTGGGTGCTCAGTACTCGGGTGCTGGGTGCTCAGTGCTCAGGGTGCTGGGTGCACAGTGCTCGGGGTGCTGGGTGCTCAGTGCTCAGTACTCAGGGTGCTGGATACTCAGTGCTCAGGGTGCTGGGTGCTCAGTGCTCAGTACTCAGGGTGCTGGGTGTTCAGTGCTCAGGGTGCTGTGTGCTCAGTGCTCAGGGTGCTGGGTGCTCAGTGCTCAGGGTGCTGGGTACTCAGTGCTCAGGGTGCTGGGTGCTCAGTACTCAGGGTGCTGGGTGCTCAGTACTCAGGGTTCTGTTTGCTCAGTGCTCCGGGTGCTGGGTGCTCAGTGCTCGCAGTGCTGGGTGCTCAGTGCTCGGGGTGCTCTGTGCTCAGTACTCAGGGTGCTGTGTGTTCAGTGCTCAGGGTGCTGGGTGCTCAGTACTCAGGGTGCTCGGTGCTTAGTACTCAGGGTGCTGGGTGCTCAGTACTCCGGGTGCTGGGTGCTCAGTGCTCGGGGTGCTCGGTGCTCAGTGCTCAAGGTGCTGGGTGCTCAGTACTCAGGGTGCTTATTGCTCAGGTTGCTGGGTGCTCAGTACTCAGGGTGCTGGGTGCTCAGTGCTCAGGGTGCTCGGTGCTCAGTGCTCAGGGTGCTCAGTGCTCGGGGTGCTCGGAGCTCAGTACTCAGGGTGCTGGGTGCTCAGTGCTCGGGGTGCTCGTTGCTCAGTACTCAAGGTGCTGGGTGCTCAGTGCTCGGGGTGCTGGGTGCTCAGTGCTCAGTACTCAGGGTGCTGGGTGCTCAGTGCTCAGGGTGCTGTGTGCTCAGTGCTCAGGGTGCTGGGTGTTCAGTGCTCAGGATGCTGGGTACTCAGTGCTCAGGGTGCTGGGTGCTCAGTACTCAGGGTGCTGGGTGCTCAGTACTCAGGGTGCTGGGTGCTCAGGGCTCGGGGTGCTATGTGCTCAGTGCTCGCGGTGCTGGGTGCTCAGTACTCAGGGTGCTGGGTGTTCAGTGCTCAGGGTGCTCGGTGCTCAGTACTCAGGGTGCTGGGTGCTCAGTACTCAGGGTGCTGGGTGCTCAGTACTCAGGGTGCTGGGTGCTCAGTACTCCGGGTGCTGGGTGCTCAGTGCTCGGGGTGCTCGGTGCTCAGTGCTCAAGGTGCTGGGTGCTCAGTACTCAGGGTGCTCATTGCTCAGGGTGCTGGGTGCTCAGTACTCAGGGTGCTGGGTGCTCAGTGCTCAGGGTGCTCGGTGCTCGGGGTGCTGGGTGCTCAGTGCTTGGGGTGCTCGGAGCTCAGTACTCAGGGTGCTGGGTGCTCAGTGCTCAGGGTGCTCGGTGCTCAGTACTCAGGGTGCTGGGTGCTCAGTGCTCGGGGTGCTCGGTGCTCAGTACGTTGGGTGCTCACTACTCAGGGTGCTGGGTGCTCAGTGCTCAGGGTGCTGGGTGCTCAGTGCTCAGGGTGCTGGGTGCTCAGTGCTCTGGGTGCTGGGTGCTCAGTACTCAGGGTGCTGGGTGCTCAGTGCTCAGGGTGCTGGGTGCTCAGTGCTCAGGGTGCTGGGTGCTCAGTACTGACGGTGCTGGGTGCTCAGTACTCGAGGTGCTGAGTGCTCAGTACTCAGGGTGCTGGGTGCTCAGTACTCAGGGTGCTGGGTACTCAGTGCTCAGGGTGCTTGGTACTCAGTGCTCAGGGTGCTGGGTGCTCAGAACTCAGGGTGCTCAGTGCTCAGTACTCGGGGTGCTGGGTGCTCAGTGCTCGGGGTGCTGGGTGCTCAGTGCTCAGTACTCAGGGTGCTGGGTGCTCAGTGCTCAGGGTGCTGGGTGCTCAGTGCTCAGGGTGCTGTGTGCTCAGTGCTCAGGGTGCTGGGTACTCAGTGCTCAGGGTACTCGGTGCTCAGTGCTCAGGGTGCTCAGTGCTCGGGGTGCTCGGAGCTCAGTACTCAGGGTGCTGGGTGCTCAGTGCTCGGGGTGCTCGGTGCTCAGTACTCAGGGTGCTTGGTGCTCAGTGCTCGGGGTGCTGGGTGCTCAGTGCTCAGTACTCAGGGTGCTGGGTGCTCAGTGCTCAGGGTGCTGTGTGCTCAGTGCTCAGGATGCTGGGTGCTCAGTGCTCAGGGTGCTGGGTACTCAGTGCTCAGGGTGCTGGGTGCTCAGTACTCAGGGTGCTGGGTGCTCAGTACTCAGGGTGCTGGGTGCTCAGTGCTCGGGATGCTATGTGCTCAGTGCTCGCGGTGCTGGGTGCTCAGTGCTCGGGGTGCTCGGTGCTCAGTACTCAGGGTGCTGGGTGCTCAGTGCTCGAGGTGCTCAGTACTCAGGGTGCTGTGTGTTCAGTGCTCAGGGTGCTGGGTGCTCAGAACTCAGGGTGCTCGGTGCTTAGTACTCAGGGTGCTGGGTGATCAGTACTCCGGGTGATGGGTGCTCAGTGCTCGGGGTGCTCGGTGCTCAGTGCTCAGGGTGCTGGGTGCTCAGTACTCAGGGTGCTGGGTGCTCAGTACTCGGGGTGCTGGGTGCTCAGTACTCAGGGTGCAGGGTGCTCAGTACTCAGGGTGCTGGGTGCTCAGTACTCGGGTGCTGGGTGCTCAGTGCTCAGGGTGCTGGGTGCTCAGTGCTCGGGGTGCTGGGTGCTCAGTGCTCAGTACTCAGGGTGCTGGATACTCAGTGCTCAGGGTGCTGGGTGCTCAGTGCTCAGTACTCAGGGTGCTGGGTGCTCAGTGCTCAGGGTGCTGTGTGCTCAGTGCTCACGGTGCTGGGTGCTCAGTGCTCAGGGTGCTGGGTACTCAGTGCTCAGGGTGCTGGGTGCTCAGTACTCAGGGTGCTGGGTGCTCAGTACTCTGGGGGCTGGGTGCTCAGTGCTCCGGGTGCTGGGTGCTCAGTGCTCGCAGTGCTGGGTGCTCAGTGCTCGGGGTGCTCGGTGCTCAGTACTCAGGGTGCTGTGTGTTCAGTGCTCAGGGTGCTGGGTGCTCAGTTCTCAGGTTGCTCGGTGCTTAGTACTCAGGGTGCTGGGTGCTCAGTACTCCGGGTGCTTGGTGCTCAGTGCTCGGGGTGCTCGGTGCTCAGTGCTCAAGGTGGTGGGTGCTCAGTACTCAGGGTGCTTATTGCTCAGGGTGCTGGCTGCTCAGTACTCAGGGTGCTGGGTGCTCAGTGCTCAGGGTGCTCGGTGCTCAGTGCTCAGGGTGCTCAGTGCTCGGGGTGCTCGGAGCTCAGTACTCAGGGTGCTGGGTGCTCAATGCTCGGGGTGCTCGTTGCTCAGTACTCAAGGTGCTGGGTGCTCAGTGCTCGGGGTGCTGGGTGCTCAGTGATCAGTACTCAGGGTGCTGGGTGCTCAGTGCTCAGGGTGCTGTGTGCTCAGTGCTCAGGGTGCTGGGTGCTCAGTGCTCAGGGTGCTGGGTACTCAGTGCTCAGGGTGCTGGGTGCTCAGTACTCAGGGTGCTGGGTGCTCAGTACTCAGGGTGCTGGGTGCTCAGTGCTCGGGGTGATATGTGCCCAGTGCTCGCGGTGCTGGGTGCTCAGTACTCAGGGTGCTGGGTGTTCAGTGCTCAGGGTGCTCGGTGCTCAGTACTCAGGGTGCTGGGTGCTCAGTGCTCGAGGTGCTCAGTACTCAGGGTGCTGTGTGTTCAGTGCTCAGGGTGCTGGGTGCTCAGTACTCAGGGTGCTCGGTGCTTAGTACTCAGGGTGCTGGGTGCTCAGTACTCCGGGTGCTGGGTGCTCAGTGCTCGGGGTGCTCGGTGCTCAGTGCTCAAGGTGTTGGGTGCTCAGTACTCAGGGTGCTCATTGCTCAGGGTGCTGGGTGCTCAGTACTCAGGGTGCTGGGTGCTCAGTGCTCAGGGTGCTCGGTGCTCGGGGTGCTGGGTGCTCAGTGCTTGGGGTGCTCGGAGCTCAGTACTCAGGGTGCTGGGTGCTCAGTGCTCAGGGTGCTTTGTGCTCAGTACTCAGGGTGCTGGGTGCTCAGTGCTCGGGGTGCTCGGTGCTCAGTACGTTGGGTGCTCAGTACTCAGGGAGCTGGGTGCTCAGTGCTCAGGGTGCTGGGTGCTCAGTGCTTAGGGTGCTGGGTGCTCAGTGCTCAGGGTGCTGGGTGCTCAGTACTCAGGGTGCTGGGTGCTCAGTGCTCAGGGTGCTGGGTGCTCAGTGCTCAGGGTGCTGGGTGCTCAGTACTGACGGTGCTGGGTGCTCAGTACACGAGTTGCTGAGTGCTCAGTACTCAGGGTGCTGGGTGCTCAGTACTCAGGGTGCTGGGTGCTCAGTACTCGGGTGCTGGGTGCTCATTGCTCAGGGTGCTGGGTGCTCAGTGCTCGGGGTGCTCTGTGCTTTGTGCTCAGTACTCAGGGTGCTGGGTGCTCAGTGCTCAGGGTGCTGGGTGCTCAGTGCTCAGGGTTCTGGGTGCTCAGTGCTCAGCCTGCTTGGTACTCAGTGCTCAGGGTGCTGGGTGCTCAGTACTCAGGGTGCTCAGTGCTCAGTACTCGGTGTGCTGGGTGCTCAGTGCTCGGGGTGCTGGGTGCTCAGTACTCAGGGTGCTGGGTGCTCAGTGCTCAGGGTGCTGGGTGCTCAGTGCTCAGGGTGCTGTGTGCTCAGTGCTCAGGGTGCTGGGTACTCAGTGCTCAGGGTGCTCGGTGCTCAGTGCTCAGGGTGCTCAGTGCTCGGGGTGCTCGGAGCTCAGTACTCAGGGTGCTGGGTGCTCAGTGCTCGGGGTGCTCGTTGCTCAGTACTCAAGGTGCTGGGTGCTCAGTGCTCGGGGTGCTGGGTGCTCAGTGCTCAGTACTCAGGGTGCTGGGTGCTCAGTGCTCAGGGTGCTGTGTGCTCAGTGCTCAGGGTGCTGGGTGCTCAGTGCTCAGGGTGCTGGGTACTCAGTGCTCAGGGTGCTGGGTGCTCAGTACTCAGGGTGCTGGGTGCTCAGTACTCAGGGTGCTGGGTGCTCAGTGCTCGGGGTGATATGTGCCCAGTGCTCGCGGTGCTGGGTGCTCAGTACTCAGGGTGCTGGGTGTTCAGTGCTCAGGGTGCTCGGTGCTCAGTACTCAGGGTGCTGGGTGCTCAGTGCTCGAGGTGCTCAGTACTCAGGGTGCTGTGTGTTCAGTGCTCAGGGTGCTGGGTGCTCAGTACTCAGGGTGCTCGGTGCTTAGTACTCAGGGTGCTGGGTGCTCAGTACTCCGGGTGCTGGGTGCTCAGTGCTCGGGGTGCTGGGTGCTCAGTGCTCAGGGTGCTGGGTGCTCAGTGCTCAGGGTGCTGGGTGCTCAGTACTCAGGGTGCTGGGTGCTCAGTACTCGGGGTGCTGGGTGCTCAGTACTCAGGGTGCAGGGTGCTCAGTACTCAGGGTGCTGGGTGCTCAGTACTCGGGTGCTGGGTGCTCAGTGCTCAGGGTGCTGGGTGCTCAGTGCTCGGGGTGCTGGGTGCTCAGTGCTCAGTACTCAGGGTGCTGGATACTCAGTGCTCAGGGTGCTGGGTGCTCAGTGCTCAGTACTCAGGGTGCTGGGTGCTCAGTACTCAGGGTGCTCGGTGCTTAGTACTCAGGGTGCTGGGTGCTCAGTACTCCGGGTGCTGGGTGCTCAGTGCTCGGGGTGCTCGGTGCTCAGTGCTCAAGGTGCTGGGTGCTCAGTACTCAGGGTGCTCATTGCTCAGGGTGCTGGGTGCTCAGTGCTCTGGGTGTTCACTGCTCAGTACTCGGGGTGCTGGGTGCTCAGTGCTCGGGGTGCTGGGTGCTCAGTGCTCAGTACTCAGGGTGCTGGGTGCTCAGTGCTCAGGGTGCTGGGTGCTCAGTGCTCAGGGTGCTGGGTGCTCAGTACTCAGGGTGCTGGGTGCTCAGTGCTCGGGGTGCTATGTGCTCAGTGCTCAGGGTGCTCAGTACTCAGGGTGCTGGGTGCTCAGTACTCGGGTGCTGGGTGCTCAGTACTCAGGGTGCAGGGTGCTCAGTACTCAGGGTGCTGGGTGCTCAGTACTCGGGTGCTGGGTGCTCAGTACTCGGGGTGCTGGGTGCTCAGTACTCGGGGTGCTGGGTGCTCAGTACTCAGGGTGCAGGGTGCTCAGTACTCAGGGTGCTGGGTGCTCAGTACTCGGGTGCTGGGTGCTCAGTGCTCAGGGTGCTGGGTGCTCAGTGCTCGGGGTGCTGGGTGCTCAGTGCTCAGTACTCAGGGTGCTGGATACTCAGTGCTCAGGGTGCTGGGTGCTCAGTGCTCAGTACTCAGGGTGCTGGGTGCTCAGTGCTCAGGGTGCTGTGTGCTCAGTGCTCACGGTGCTGGGTGCTCAGTGCTCAGGGTGCTGGGTACTCAGTGCTCAGGGTGCTGGGTGCTCAGTACTCAGGGTGCTGGGTGCTCAGTACTCTGGGGGCTGGGTGCTCAGTGCTCCGGGTGCTGGGTGCTCAGTGCTCGCAGTGCTGGGTGCTCAGTGCTCGGGGTGCTCGGTGCTCAGTACTCAGGGTGCTGTGTGTTCAGTGCTCAGGGTGCTGGGTGCTCAGTTCTCAGGTTGCTCGGTGCTTAGTACTCAGGGTGCTGGGTGCTCAGTACTCCGGGTGCTTGGTGCTCAGTGCTCGGGGTGCTCGGTGCTCAGTGCTCAAGGTGGTGGGTGCTCAGTACTCAGGGTGCTTATTGCTCAGGGTGCTGGCTGCTCAGTACTCAGGGTGCTGGGTGCTCAGTGCTCAGGGTGCTCGGTGCTCAGTGCTCAGGGTGCTCAGTGCTCGGGGTGCTCGGAGCTCAGTACTCAGGGTGCTGGGTGCTCAATGCTCGGGGTGCTCGTTGCTCAGTACTCAAGGTGCTGGGTGCTCAGTGCTCGGGGTGCTGGGTGCTCAGTGATCAGTACTCAGGGTGCTGGGTGCTCAGTGCTCAGGGTGCTGTGTGCTCAGTGCTCAGGGTGCTGGGTGCTCAGTGCTCAGGGTGCTGGGTACTCAGTGCTCAGGGTGCTGGGTGCTCAGTACTCAGGGTGCTGGGTGCTCAGTACTCAGGGTGCTGGGTGCTCAGTGCTCGGGGTGATATGTGCCCAGTGCTCGCGGTGCTGGGTGCTCAGTACTCAGGGTGCTGGGTGTTCAGTGCTCAGGGTGCTCGGTGCTCAGTACTCAGGGGTGCTGGGTGCTCAGTGCTCGAGGTGCTCAGTACTCAGGGTGCTGTGTGTTCAGTGCTCAGGGTGCTGGGTGCTCAGTACTCAGGGTGCTCGGTGCTTAGTACTCAGGGTGCTGGGTGCTCAGTACTCCGGGTGCTGGGTGCTCAGTGCTCGGGGTGCTCGGTGCTCAGTGCTCAAGGTGTTGGGTGCTCAGTACTCAGGGTGCTCATTGCTCAGGGTGCTGGGTGCTCAGTACTCAGGGTGCTGGGTGCTCAGTGCTCAGGGTGCTCGGTGCTCGGGGTGCTGGGTGCTCAGTGCTTGGGGTGCTCGGAGCTCAGTACTCAGGGTGCTGGGTGCTCAGTGCTCAGGGTGCTTTGTGCTCAGTACTCAGGGTGCTGGGTGCTCAGTGCTCGGGGTGCTCGGTGCTCAGTACGTTGGGTGCTCAGTACTCAGGGAGCTGGGTGCTCAGTGCTCAGGGTGCTGGGTGCTCAGTGCTTAGGGTGCTGGGTGCTCAGTGCTCAGGGTGCTGGGTGCTCAGTACTCAGGGTGCTGGGTGCTCAGTGCTCAGGGTGCTGGGTGCTCAGTGCTCAGGGGTGCTGGGTGCTCAGTACTGACGGTGCTGGGTGCTCAGTACACGAGTTGCTGAGTGCTCAGTACTCAGGGTGCTGGGTGCTCAGTACTCAGGGTGCTGGGTGCTCAGTACTCGGGTGCTGGGTGCTCATTGCTCAGGGTGCTGGGTGCTCAGTGCTCGGGGTGCTCTGTGCTTTGTGCTCAGTACTCAGGGTGCTGGGTGCTCAGTGCTCAGGGTGCTGGGTGCTCAGTGCTCAGGGTTCTGGGTGCTCAGTGCTCAGCCTGCTTGGTACTCAGTGCTCAGGGTGCTGGGTGCTCAGTACTCAGGGTGCTCAGTGCTCAGTACTCGGTGTGCTGGGTGCTCAGTGCTCGGGGTGCTGGGTGCTCAGTACTCAGGGTGCTGGGTGCTCAGTGCTCAGGGTGCTGGGTGCTCAGTGCTCAGGGTGCTGTGTGCTCAGTGCTCAGGGTGCTGGGTACTCAGTGCTCAGGGTGCTCGGTGCTCAGTGCTCAGGGTGCTCAGTGCTCGGGGTGCTCGGAGCTCAGTACTCAGGGTGCTGGGTGCTCAGTGCTCGGGGTGCTCGTTGCTCAGTACTCAAGGTGCTGGGTGCTCAGTGCTCGGGGTGCTGGGTGCTCAGTGCTCAGTACTCAGGGTGCTGGGTGCTCAGTGCTCAGGGTGCTGTGTGCTCAGTGCTCAGGGTGCTGGGTGCTCAGTGCTCAGGGTGCTGGGTACTCAGTGCTCAGGGTGCTGGGTGCTCAGTACTCAGGGT